>NW_026038246.1:0-42467 GCF_023373825.1 Bactrocera dorsalis
TACTTCGTGCATATGTACTAAAACATCGATTCTACACTTAAATATAAGATTGTGAGAAAAATTTTTCCAAATACACCTTGTCGTTATGGCTATATGACATCTCCAATAACCTCAAACAGCTAATTATCATAAATATGTATAGTTCATATTTTTACGCAACTTGGTATCGATTGCTTAGTGCATGTGTACTAAAATATCGATTCTCCGCCTTAATACAAGATTGTGAAATTTTTCCAAATACACTGTCGTTATGGCTATATGACATCTCCAATAACCACAAAACGGTTAATTAGCATAAATATGTATAGTTCATATTTTTACGCAATTTGGTATAGATTGCTTGGTGCGTATGTACTAAAAAATCGATTCTACACCTTAATATAAGATTGTGAAATTTTTCCAAATACACTGTCGTTATGGCTATATGAAAACTCCAATAGCATCAAAACAGCTAATTAGAATAAATATGTATAGTTCATATTTTTACGCAACTTGGTATCGATTGCTTAGTGCATATGTACTAAAAAATCGATTCTACACCTTAATATAAGATTGTGAAATTTGTTCAAATACACTGTCGTTATGGCTATATGACATCTCCAATAACCTCAAAACCCCTAATTAGCATAAATATGTATAGTTCATATTTTTACGCAACTTGGTATCGATTGCTTAGTGCATATGTACTAAAAAATCGATTCTACACCTTAATATAAGATTGTGAAATTTTTCCAAATACACTGTAGTTATGGCTATATGACAACTCCAATAACCTCAAAACGGTTAATTAGCATAAATATGTATAGTTCATATTTTTACGCAACTTGGTATCGATTGCTTAATGTATATGTACTAAAAAATCGATTCTACACCTTAATATAAGATTGTGAAATTTTTCCAAATACACTGTCGTTATGGCTATATGACATCTCCAATACCCTAAAAACACATAACTAGCATAAATATGTATAGTTCATATTTTTACGCAACTTGGTATAGATT
Organism: Bactrocera dorsalis; assembly: GCF_023373825.1. Taxonomy (NCBI): domain Eukaryota; kingdom Metazoa; phylum Arthropoda; class Insecta; order Diptera; family Tephritidae; genus Bactrocera; species Bactrocera dorsalis. The sequence goes on from NW_026038246.1 coordinate 1,003, forward strand.
GCTTAGTGCATATGTACTAAAAAAATCGATTCTACACCTTAATATAAGATTGTGAAATTTTTCCAAATACACTGTCGTTACGGCTATATGACATCTCCAATAACCTCAAAACGGTTAATTAGCATAAATATGTATAGTTCATATTTTACGCAACTTGGTATCGATTACTTAGTGCATATGTACTAAAAAATCGATTCTACACCTTAATATAAGATTGTGAAATTTTTCCAAATACACTGTCGTTACGGCTATATGACATCTCCAATAACCTCAAAACGGTTAATTAGCATAAATATGTATAGTTCATATTTTTACGCAACTTGGTATCGATTGCTTAATGTATATGTACTACAGAATCGATTCTACACCTTAATATAAGATTGTGAAATTTTTCCAAATACACTGTCGTTACGGCTATATGATAACTCCAATAATCTCAAAACGGTTATTTAGCATAAATATGTATAGTTCATATTTTTACGCAACTTGGTATCGATTGCTTAGTGCATATGTACTAAAAAATCGATTCTACACCTTAATATAAGATTGTGAAATTTTTCCAAATTCACTGTCGTTATGGCTATATGACAACTCCAATAATCTCAAAACGGTTAATTAGCATAAATATGTATAGTTCATATTTTTACGCAACTTGGTATCGAGTGCTTGGTGCATATGTGCTAAAAAATCGATTCTACACCTTAATATGAGATTGCGAAATTTTTCCTAATACACTGTCGTTATGGCTATATGACATCTCCAATAACCTCAAAACGGTTAATTAGCATAAATATGTATAGTTAATATTTTTACGAAACTGGGTATCGATTGCTTAATGCATATGTACTAAAAAATTGATTCTACACCTGATTAAAAGATTGTGAAATTTTTCCTAATGCACTGTCGTTATGGCTATATGGGAACTCCAATAACCTCAAAACGGTTAATTAGCATAAATATGTATAGTTCATATATTTACGCAACTTGGTATCGATTACCTAGTGCATATGTACTAACAAATCGATTCTACACCTTAATATAAGATTGTGATATTTTTCCAAATACACTGTCGTTATGGCTATATGACAACTCCAATAACCTCAATACAGCTAATTAGTATAAATATGTATAGTTCATATTTTCATGCAACTTGGTATCGATTGCTTAGTGCATATGTACTAAAAAATCGATTCTACACCTAAATATAAGATTGTGAAATTTTTCCAAATTCATTGTCGTTATGGCTATATGACAACTCCAATAACCTCAAAACGGTTAATTAGCATAAATATGTATAGTTCATATTTTTACGCAACTTGGTATAGATTGCTTAGTGCATATGTACTAAAAAATCGATTCTACACCTTAATATAAGATTGTGAAATTTTTCCAAATACACTGTCGTTACGGCTATATGACATCTCCAATAACCTCAAAACGGTTAATTAGCATAAATATGTATAGTTCATATTTTTACGCAACTTGGTATCGATTGCTTAGTGCATATGTACTAAAAAATGGATTCTACACCTTAATATAAGATTGTGAAATTTTTCCAAATACACTGTCGTTATGGCTATATGACAACTCCAATAACCTCAAAACGGTTAATTAGCATAAATATGTATAGTTCATATTTTTACGCAACTTGGTATCGGTTACTTAGTGCATATGTACTAAAAAATGGATTCTACACCTTAATATAAGATTGTGAAATTTTTCCAAATACACTGTCGTTATGGCTATATGACAACTCCAATAACCTCAATACGGTTAGTTAGCATAAATATGTATAATTCATATTTTTACGCAACTTGGTATCGATTGCTTAGTGCATATGTACTAAAAAACAGATTCTACACCTTAATATAAGATTGTGAAATTTTTCCAAATACACTGTCGTTACGGCTATATGACATCTCCAATAACCTCAAAACGGTTAATTATCATAAATATGTATAGTTCATATTTTTACGCAACTTGGTATCGATTGCTTAGTGCATATGTACTAAAAAATCGATTCTACACCTTAATATAAGATTGTGAAATTTTTCCAAATACACTGTCGTTATGGCTATATGACAACTCCAATAACCTCAAAACGGTTAATTAGCATAAATATGTATAGTTCATATTTTTACGCAACTTGGTATCGATTGCTTAGTGCATATGTACTAAAAAATCGATTCTACACCTTAATATAAGATTGTGAAATTTTTCCAAATACACTGTCGTTACGGCTATATGACAACTCCAATAACCTCAAAACGGCTAATTAGCATAAATATGTATAGTTCATATTTTTACGCAACTTGGTATCAATTGCTTAGTGCATATATACTAAAAAATCGATTCTACACCTTAATATAAGATTGTGAAATTTTTCCAAATGCACTGTCGTTATGGCTATATGACAACTCCAATAACCTCAAAACGGCTAATTAGCATAAATATGTATAGTTCATATTTTTACGCAACTTGGTATAGATTGCTTAGTGCATATGTACTAAAAAATTGGTTCTACACCTTAATATAAGATTGTGAAATTTTTCCAAACGCACTGTCGTTATGGCTATATGACAACTCCAATAACCTCAAAACGGCTAATTAGCATAAATATGTATAGTTCATATTTTTACGCAACTTGGTATCGATTGCTTAATGTATATGTACTAAAAAATCGATTCTACACCTTAATATAAGATTGTGAAATTTTTCCAAATAAACTGTCGTTATGGCTATATGACATCTCCAATAACCTCAAAACGGTTAATTAGCATAAATATGTATAGTTCATATGTTTACGAAACTTGGTATCGATTTCTTAGTGCATATGTACTAAAAAATGGATTCTACAACTTAATATAAGATTGTGAAATTTTTCCAAATACACTGTCGTTATGGCTATATGACAACTCCAATAACCTCAAAACGGTTAATTAGCATACATATGTATAGTTCATATTTTTACGCAACTTGGTATCGACTGCTTAATGTATATGTACTAAAAAATGGATTCTACACCTTAATATAAGATTGTGAAATTTTTCCAAATTTACTGTCGTTACAGCTATATGACACCTCCACTAACCTCAAAACGGTTAATTAGCATAAATATGTATGGTTCATATTTTTACGCAACTTGGTATCGATTGCTTAGTGCATATGTACGAAAAAATCGATTGTACACCTTAATATAAGATTGTGAAATTTTTCCAAATACACTGTCGTTATGGCTATATGACAACTCCAATAACCTCAAAACGGTTAATTAGCATAAATATGTATAGTTCATATTTTTACGCAACTTGGTATCGAGTGCTTAATGTATATGTACTAAAAAAAGGATTCTACACCTTAATATAAGATTGTGAAATTTTTCTAAATACACTGTCGTTACGGCTATATGACATCTCCAATAACCTCAAAACGGCAAATTAGTATAAATTTGTAAAGTTCATATTTTTCTGCAACTTGGTATCGATTACTTAGTGCATATGTACTAAAAAATCGATTCTACACCTTAATATAAGATTGTGAAATTTTTCCAAATACACTGTCGTTATGGCTATATGACAACTCCAATAACCTCAAAACGGTTAATTAGCATAAATATGTATAGTTCATATTTTTACGCAACTTGGTATCGATTGCTTAATGTATATGTACTAAAAAATGGATTCTACACCTTAATATAAGATTGTGAAATTTTTCCAAATACACTGTCGTTACGGCTATATGACATCTCCAATAACCTCAAAACAGCTAATTAGCATAAATATGTATAGTTCATATTTTTACGCAACTTGGTATCGATTGCTTAGTGCATATGTACTAAAAAATCGATTCTACACCTAAATATAAGATTGTGAAATTTTTCCAAATACACTGTCGTTATGGCTATATGACATCTCCAATAACCTCAAAACAGCTAATTAGCATAAATATGTATATTGCATATTTTCACGCAACTTGGTATCGATTGCGTAGTGCATGTGTACTAAAAAATCGATTCTACACCTTAATATAAGATTGTGAAATTTTTCCAAATACACTGTCGTTACGGCTATATGACATCTCCAATAACCTCAAAACGGCTAATTATCATAAATATGTATAGTTCATATTTTGACGCAACTTGGTATCGATTGCGTAGTGCATGTGTACTAAAAAATCGATTCTACACCTTAATATAAGATTGTGAAATTTTTCCAAACGCACTGTCGTTATGGCTATATGACAACTCCAATAACCTCAAAAAGGCTAATTAGCATAAATATGTATAGTTCATATTTTTACGCAACTTGGTATCGATTGCTTAGTGCATATGTACTAAAAAATCGATTCTACACCTTAATATAAGATTGTGAAATTTTTCCAAATACACTGTCGTTATGGCTATATGACATCTCCAATAACCTCAAAACGGCTAATTAGCATAAATATGTATAGTTCATATTTTTACGCAACTTGGTATCGATTACTTAGTGCATATGTACTAAAAAATCGATTCTACACCTTAATATAAGATTGTGAAATTTTTCCAAATACACTGTCGTTATGGCTATATGACAACTCCAATAACCTCAAAACGGTTAATTAGCATAAATATGTATAGTTCATATTTTTACGCAACTTGGTATCGATTGCTTAATGTATATGTACTAAAAAATCGATTCTACACCTTAATATAAGATTGTGAAATTTTTCCAAATACACTGTCGTTATGGCTATATGACATCTCCAATAACCTCAAAACGGCTAATTAGCATAAATATGTATAGTTCATATTTTTACGCAACTTGGTATCGAGTGCTTAGTGCATATGTACTAAAAAATCGATTCTACACCTTAATATAAGATTGTGAAATTTTTCCAAATACACTGTCGTTATGGCTATATGACATCTCCAATAACCTCAAAACGGTTAATTAGCATAAATATGTATAGTTCATATTTTTACGCAACTTGGTATCGATTGCTTAGTGCATATGTACTAAAAAATCGATTCTACACCTTAATATAAGATTGTGAAATTTTTCCAAATACACTGTCGTTATGGCTATATGACAACTCCAATAACCTCAAAACGGCTAATTAGCATAAATATGTATAGTTCATATTTTTACGCAACTTGGTATCGATTGCTTAATGTATATGTACTAAAAAATCGATTCTACACCTTAATATAAGATTGTGAAATTTTTCCAAATACACTGTCGTTACGGCTATATGACATCTCCAATAACCTCAAAACGGCTAATTAGCATAAATATGTATAGTTCATATTTTTACGCAACTTGGTATCGATTGCTTAATGTATATGTACTAAAAAATCGATTCTACACCTTAATATAAGATTGTGAAATTTTTCCAAATACACTGTCGTTATGGCTATATGACATCTCCAATAACCTCAAAACAGCTAATTAGCATAAATATGTATAGTTCATATTTTTACGCAACTTGGTATCGATTGCTTAGTGCATATGTACTAAAAAATCGATTCTACACCTTAATATAAGATTGTGAAATTTTTCCAAATACACTGTCGTTATGGCTATATGACATCTCCAATAACCTCAAAACGGCTAATAAGCATAAATATGTATAGTTCATATTTTTACGCAACTTGGTATCGATTGCTTAGTGCATATGTACTAAAAAATCGATTCTACACCTTAATATAAGATTGTGAAATTTTTCCAAATACACTGTCGTTATGGCTATATGACAACTCCAATAACCTCAAAACGGCTTATTAGCATAAATATGTATAGTTCATATTTTTACGCAACTTGGTATCGATTGCTAAGTGCATATGTACTAAAAAATCGATTCTACACCTTAATATAAGATTGTGAAATTTTTCCAAATACACTGTCGTTATGGCTATATGACATCTCCAATAACCTCAAAACGGCTAATTAGCATAAATATGTATAGTTCATATTTTTACGCAACTTGGTATCGAGTGCTTAATGTATATGTACTAAAAAATCGATTCTACACCTTAATATAAGATTGTGAAATTTTTCCAAATACACTGTCGTTATGGCTATATGACATCTCCAATAACCTCAAAACGGTTAATTAGCATAAATATGTATAGTTCATATTTTTACGCAACTTGGTATAGATTGCTTAGTGCATGTGTACTAAAAAATCGATTCTACACCTTAATATAAGATTGTGAAATTTTTCCAAATACACTGTCGTTATGGCTATATGACAACTCCAATAACCTCAAAACGGCTAATTAGCATAAATATGTATAGTTCATATTTTTACGCAACTTGGTATCGATTGCTTAGTGCATGTGTACTAAAAAATCGATTCTACACCTTAATATAAGATTGTGAAATTTTTCCAAATACACTGTCGTTATGGCTATATGACAACTCCAATAACCTCAAAACGGTTAATTAGCATAAATATGTATAGTTCATATTTTTACGCAACTTGGTATCGATTGCTTAGTGCATATGTACTAAAAAATCGATTCTACACCTTAATATAAGATTGTGAAATTTTTCCAAATACACTGTCGTTATGGCTATATGACAACTCCAATAACCTCAAAACGGTTAATTAGCATAAATATGTATAGTTCATATTTTTACGCAACTTGGTATCGATTGCTTAGTGCATATGTACTAAAAAATCGATTCTACACCTTAATATAAGATTGTGAAATTTTTCCAAATACACTGTCGTTACGGCTATATGACATCTCCAATAACCTCAAAACGGCTAATTAGCATAAATATGTATAGTTCATATTTTTACGCAACTTGGTATCGATTGCTTAGTGCATATGTACTACAAAATCGATTCTACACCTTAATATAAGATTGTGAAATTTTTCCAAATGCACTGTCGTTATGGCTATTTGACAACTCCAATAACCTCAAAACGGCTAATTAGCATAAATATATAGCTCATATTTTTACGCAACTTGGTATAGATTGCTAAGTGCATATGTACTAAAAAATCGATTCTACACCTTAATATAAGATTGTGAAATTTTTCCAAATACACTGTCGTTACGGCTATATGACATCTCCAATAACCTCAAAACGGTTAATTAGCATAAATATGTATAGTTCATATTTTTACGCAACTTGGTATCGAGTGCTTAATGTATATGTACTAAAAAATCGATTCTACACCTTAATATAAGATTGTGAAATTTTTCCAAATACACTGTCGTTATGGCTATATGACATCTCCAATAACCTCAAAACGGCTAATTAGCATAAATATGTATAGTTCATATTTTTACGCAACTTGGTATCGAGTGCTTAGTGCATATGTACTAAAAAATCGATTCTACACCTTAATATAAGATTGTGAAATTTTTCCAAATACACTGTCGTTATGGCTATATGACATCTCCAATAACCTCAAAACGGCTAATTATCATAAATATGTATAGTTCATATTTTTACGCAACTTGGTATCGATTGCTAAGTGCATATGTACTAAAAAATCGATTCTACACCTTAATATAAGATTGTGAAATTTTTCCAAATACACTGTCGTTATGGCTATATGACAACTCCAATAACCTCAAAACGGCTAATTAGCATAAATATGTATAGTTCATATTTTTACGCAAATTGGTTTCGATTGCTTAGTGCATATGTACTAAAAAATCGATTCTACACCTTAATATAAGATTGTGAAATTTTTCCAAATACACTGTCGTTATGGCTATATGACATCTCCAATAACCTCAAAACGGTTAATTAGCATAAATATGTATAGTTCATATTTTTACGCAACTTGGTATCGAGTGCTTAATGTATATGTACTAAAAAATCGATTCTACACCTTAATATAAGATTGTGAAATTTTTCCAAATACACTGTCGTTATGGCTATATGACATCTCCAATAACCTCAAAACGGTTAATTAGCATAAATATGTATAGTTCATATTTTTACGCAACTTGGTATCGATTGCTTAGTGCATATGTACTAAAAAATCGATTCTACACCTTAATATAAGATTGTGAAATTTTTCCAAATACACTGTCGTTATGGCTATATGACAACTCCAATAACCTCAAAACGGCTAATAAGCATAAATATGTATAGTTCATATTTTTACGCAACTTGGTATCGATTGCTTAGTGCATATGTACTAAAAAATCGATTCTACACCTTAATATAAGATTGTGAAATTTTTCCAAATACACTGTCGTTACGGCTATATGACAACTCCAATAACCTCAAAACGGTTAATTAGCATAAATATGTATAGTTCATATTTTTACGCAACTTGGTATCGATTGCTTAGTGCATATGTACTAAAAAATCGATTCTACAACTTAATATAAGATTGTGAAATTTTTCCAAATACACTGTCGTTACGGCTATATGACAACTCCAATAACCTCAAAAAGGCTAATTAGCATAAATATGTATAGTTCATATTTTTACGCAACTTGGTATCGATTGCTTAGTGCATATGTACTAAAAAATCGATTCTACACCTTAATATAAGATTGTGAAATTTTTCCAAATACACTGTCGTTATGGCTATATGACAACTCCAATAACCTCAAAAGGGTTAGTTAGTATAAATTTGTATAGTTCATATTTTTACGCAACTTGGTATCGATTGCTTAATGCATATGTACTAAAAAATCGATTCTACACCTTAATATAAGATTGTGAAATTTTTCCAAATACACTGTCGTTACGGCTATATGACATCTCCAATAACCTCAAAACGGTTAATTAGCATAAATATGTATAGTTCATATTTTTACGCAACTTGGTATCGATTGCTTAGTGCATATGTACTAAAAAATCGATTCTACACCTTAATATAAGATTGTGAAATTTTTCCAAATACACTGTCGTTACGGCTATATGACATCTCCAATAACCTCAAAACGGCTAATTAGCATAAATATGTATAGTTCATATTTTTACGCAACTTGGTATCGATTGCTTAGTGCATATGTACTAAAAAATCGATTCTACACCTTAATATAAGATTGTGAAATTTTTCCAAATACACTGTCGTTATGGCTATATGACAACTCCAATAACCTCAAAACGGTTAATTAGCATAAATATGTATAGTTCATATTTTTACGCAACTTGGTATCGATTACTTAGTGCATATGTACTAAAAAATCGATTCTACACCTTAATATAAGATTGTGAAATTTTTCCAAATACACTGTCGTTATGGCTATATGACATCTCCAATAACCTCAAAACAGCTAATTAGCATAAATATGTACAGTTCATATTTTTACGCAACTTGGTATCGGTTACTTAGTGCATATGTACTAAAAAATCGATTCTACACCTTAATATAAGATTGTGAAATTTTTCCAAATGCACTGTCGTTATGGCTATATGACATCTCCAATAACCTCAAAACAGCTAATTAACATAAATATGTATAGTTCATATTTTTACGCAACTTGGTATCGATTGCTTAGTGCATATGTACTAAAAAATGGATTCTACACCTTAATATAAGATTGTGAAATTTTTCCAAATACACTGTCGTTACGGCTATGTGACAACTCCAATAACCTCGAAACGGTTAATTATCATAAATATGTATAGTTCATATTTTTACGCAACTTGGTATCGAGTGCTTAATGTATATGTACTAAAAAATGGATTCTACACCTTAATATAAGATTGTGAAATTTTTCCAAATACACTATCGTTACGGCTATATGACATCTCCAATAACCTCAAAACGGCTAATTAGTATAAATTTGTAAAGTTCATATTTTTCTGCAACTTGGTATCGGTTACTTAGTGCATATGTACTAAAAAATCGATTCTACACCTTAATATAAGATTGTGAAATTTTTCCAAATACACTGTCGTTATGGCTGTATGGCAACTCCAATAACCTCAAAACGGTTAATTAGCATAAATATATATAGTTCATATTTTTACGCAACTTGGTATCGAGTGCTTAATGTATATGTACTAAAAAATGGATTCTACACCTTAATATAAGATTGTGTAATTTTTCCAAATACACTGTCGTTACGGCTATATGACATCTCCAAAAACCTCAAAACAGCTAATTAGCATAAATATGTACAGTTCATATTTTTACGCAACTTGGTATCGGTTACTTAGTGCATATGTACTAAAAAATCGATTCTACACCTAAATATAAGATTGTGAAATTTTTCCAAATGCACTGTCGTTATGGCTATATGACATCTCCAATAACCTCAAAACAGCTAATTAACATAAATATGTATATTGCATATTTTCACGCAACTTGGTATCGATTGCGTAGTGCATGTGTACTAAAAAATGGATTCTACACCTTAATATAAGATTGTGAAATTTTTCCAAATACACTGTCGTTACGGCTATATGACATCTCCAATAACCTCAAAACGGCTAATTATCATAAATATGTATAGTTCATATTTTGACGCAACTTGGTATCGATTGCGTAGTGCATGTGTACTAAAAAATCGATTCTACACCTTAATATAAGATTGTGAAATTTTTCCAAATACACTGTCGTTACGGCTATATGACATCTCCAATAACCTCAAAACAGCTAATTAGCATAAATATGTATAGTTCATATTTTTACGCAACTTGGTATCGATTGCTTAATGTATATGTACTAAAAAATCGATTCTACACCTTAATATAAGATTGTGAAATTTTTCCAAATACACTATCGTTACGGCTATATGACATCTCCAATAACCTCAAAACAGCTAATTAGCATAAATATGTATAGTTCATATTTTTACGCAACTTGGTATCGATTGCTTAATGTATATGTACTAAAAAATCGATTCTACACCTTAATATAAGATTGTGAAATTTTTCCAAATACACTGTCGTTATGGCTATATGACATCTCCAATAACCTCAAAACGGTTAATTAGCATAAATATGTATAGTTCATATTTTTACGCAACTTGGTATCGATTGCTAAGTGCATATGTACTAAAAAATGGATTCTACACCTTAATATAAGATTGTGAAATTTTTCCAAATACACTGTCGTTACGGCTATATGACATCTCCAATAACCTCAAAACAGCTAATTAGCATAAATATGTATAGTTCATATTTTTACGCAACTTGGTATCGATTACTTAGTGCATATGTACTAAAAAATCGATTCTACACCTTAATATAAGATTGTGAAATTTTTCCAAATACACTGTCGTTATGGCTATATGACAACTCCAATAACCTCAAAACGGCTAATTAGCATAAATATGTATAGTTCATATTTTTACGCAACTTGGTATCGATTGCTTAGTGCATATGTACTAAAAAATCGATTCTACACCTTAATATAAGATTGTGAAATTTTTCCAAATACACTGTCGTTATGGCTATATGACATCTCCAATAACCTCAAAACGGCTAATAAGCATAAATATGTATAGTTCATATTTTTACGCAACTTGGTATCGATTGCTTAGTGCATATGTACTACAAAATCGATTCTACACCTTAATATAAGATTGTGAAATTTTTCCAAATACACTGTCGTTATGGCTATATGACAACTCCAATAACCTCAAAACGGTTAATTAGCATAAATATGTATAGTTCATATTTTTACGCAACTTGGTATCGATTGCTTAATGTATATGTACTAAAAAATGGATTCTACACCTTAATATAAGATTGTGAAATTTTTCCAAATACACTGTCGTTATGGCTGTATGACATCTCCAATAACCTCAAAACGGCTAATTATCATAAATATGTATAGTTCATATTTTTACGCAACTTGGTATCGATTGCTTAATGTATATGTAATAAAAAATGGATTCTACACCTTAATATAAGATTGTGAAATTTTTCCAAATACACTATCGTTATGGCTATATGACATCTCCAATAACCTCAAAACAGCTAATTAGTATAAATTTGTATAGTTCATATTTTTACGCAACTTGGTATCGATTGCTTAGTGCATATGTACTACAAAATCGATTCTACACCTTAATATAAGATTGTGAAATTTTTCCAAATACACTGTCGTTATGGCTATATGACAACTCCAATAACCTCAAAACGGCTAATTAGCATAAATATGTATAGTTCATATTTTTACGCAACTTGGTATCGATTGCTTAGTGCATATGTACTAAAAAATCGATTCTACACCTTAATATAAGATTGTGAAATTTTTCCAAATACACTGTCGTTACGGCTATATGACATCTCCAATAACCTCAAAACGGTTAATTAGCATAAATATGTATAGTTCATATTTTTACGCAACTTGGTATCGATTGCTTAGTGCATATGTACTAAAAAATCGATTCTACACCTTAATATAAGATTGTGAAATTTTTCCAAATACACTGTCGTTACGGCTATATGACATCTCCAATAACCTCAAAACGGCTAATTAGTATAAATTCGTAAAGTTCATATTTTTACGCAACTTGGTATCGATTACTTAGTGCATATGTACTAAAAAATCGATTCTACACCTTAATATAAGATTGTGAAATTTTTCCAAATACACTGTCGTTATGGCTATATGACAACTCCAATAACCTCAGAACGGTTAATTAGCATAAATATATAACTCATATTTTTACGCAACTTGGTATCGAGTGCTTAATGTATATGTACTAAAAAATCGATTCTACACCTTAATATAAGATTGTGAAATTTTTCCAAATACACTGTCGTTACGGCTATATGACATCTCCAATAACCTCAAAACAGCTAATTAGCATAAATATGTATAGTTCATATTTTTACGCAACTTGGTATCGATTGCTTAGTGCATATGTACTAAAAAATCGATTCTACACCTTAATATAAGATTGTGAAATTTTTCCAAATACACTGTCGTTACGGCTATATGACATCTCCAATAACCTCAAAACGGCTAATTAGCATAAATATGTATAGTTCATATTTTTACGCAACTTGGTATCGATTGCTTAGTGCATATGTACTAAAAAATCGATTCTACACCTTAATATAAGATTGTGAAATTTTTCCAAATACACTGTCGTTATGGCTATATGACAACTCCAATAACCTCAAAACGGTTAATTAGCATAAATATGTATAGTTCATATTTTTACGCAACTTGGTATCGATTGCTTAGTGCATATGTACTAAAAAATCGATTCTACGCCTTAATATAAGATTGTGAAATTTTTCCAAATACACTGTCGTTATGGCTATATGACAACTCCAATAACCTCAAAACGGCTAATTAGCATAAATATGTATAGTTCATATTTTTACGCAACTTGGTATCGATTGCTAAGTGCATATGTACTAAAAAATCGATTCTACAACTTAATAAAAGATTGTGAAATTTTTCCAAATACACTGTCGTTACGGCTATGTGACAACTCCAATAACCTCGAAACGGCTAAGTAGTATAAATTTGTAAAGTTCATATTTTTACGCAACTTGGTATCGGTTACTTAGTGCATATGTACTAAAAAATCGATTCTACACCTTAATATAAGATTGTGAAATTTTTCCAAATACACTGTCGTTATGGCTGTATGGCAACTCCAATAACCTCAAAACGGTTAATTAGCATAAATATGTATAGTTCATATTTTTACGCAACTTGGTATCGAGTGCTTAATGTATATGTACTAAAAAATGGATTCTACACCTTAATATAAGATTGTGTAATTTTTCCAAATACACTGTCGTTACGGCTATATGACATCTCCAATAACCTCAAAACAGCTAATTAGCATAAATATGTACAGTTCATATTTTTACGCAACTTGGTATCGGTTACTTAGTGCATATGTACTAAAAAATCGATTCTACACCTTAATATAAGATTGTGAAATTTTTCCAAATGCACTGTCGTTATGGCTATATGACATCTCCAATAACCTCAAAACAGCTAATTAGCATAAATATGTATAGTTCATATTTTGACGCAACTTGGTATCGATTGCGTAGTGCATATGTACTAAAAAATCGATTCTACACCTTAATATAAGATTGTGAAATTTTTCCAAATACACTGTCGTTACGGCTATATGACAACTCCAATAACCTCAAAACGGTTAATTAGCATAAATATGTATAGTTCATATTTTTACGCAACTTGGTATCGAGTGCTTAATGTATATGTACTAAAAAATCGATTCTACACCTTAATATAAGATTGTGAAATTTTTCCAAATACACTGTCGTTACGGCTATATGACATCTCCAATAACCTCAAAACGGCTAATTAGTATAAATTTGTAAAGTTCATATTTTTCTGCAACTTGGTATCGGTTACTTAGTGCATATGTACTAAAAAATCGATTCTACACCTTAATATAAGATTGTGAAATTTTTCCAAATACACTGTCGTTATGGCTATATGACAACTCCAATAACCTCAAAACGGTTAATTAGCATAAATATGTATAGTTCATATTTTTACGCAACTTGGTATCGAGTGCTTAATGTATATGTACTAAAAAATGGATTCTACACCTTAATATAAGATTGTGTAATTTTTCCAAATACACTGTCGTTACGGCTATATGACATCTCCAAAAACCTCAAAACAGCTAATTAGCATAAATATGTATAGTTCATATTTTTACGCAACTTGGTATCGATTACTTAGTGCATATGTACTAAAAAATCGATTCTACACCTTAATATAAGATTGTGAAATTTTTCCAAATGCACTGTCGTTATGGCTATATGACATCTCCAATAACCTCAAAACAGCTAATTAGCATAAATATGTATAGTTCATATTTTTACGCAACTTGGTATCGATTTCTTAGTGCATATGTACTACAAAATGGATTCTACACCTTAATATAAGATTGTGAAATTTTTCCAAATACACTGTCGTTACGGCTATATGACATCTCCAATAACCTCAAAACGGTTAATTAGCATAAATATGTATAGTTCATATTTTTACGCAACTTGGTATCGATTGCTTAGTGCATATGTACTAAAAAATCGATTCTACACCTTAATATAAGATTGTGAAATTTTTCCAAATACACTGTCGTTACGGCTATATGACATCTCCAATAACCTCAAAACGGCTAATTAGCATAAATATGTATAGTTCATATTTTTACGCAACTTGGTATCGATTGCTTAGTGCATATGTACTAAAAAATCGATTCTACACCTTAATATAAGATTGTGAAATTTTTCCAAATACACTGTCGTTATGGCTATATGACAACTCCAATAACCTCAAAACGGCTAATTAGCATAAATATGTATAGTTCATATTTTTACGCAACTTGGTATCGGTTGCTTAGTGTATATGTACTAAAAAATCGATTCTACACCTTAATATAAGATTGTGAAATTTTTCCAAATACACTGTCGTTACGGCTATATGACAACTCCAATAACCTCAAAACAGCTAATTAGCATAAATATGTAAAGTTCATATTTTTACGCAACTTGGTATCGATTGCTTAGTGCATATGTACTAAAAAATCGATTCTACACCTTAATATAAGATTGTGAAATTTTTCCAAATACACTGTCGTTACGGCTATATGACAACTCCAATAACCTCAAAACGGTTAATTAGCATAAATATATATAGTTCATATTTTTACGCAACTTGGTATCGATTGCTTAGTGCATATGTACTAAAAAATCGATTCTACACCTTAATATAAGATTGTGAAATTTTTCCAAATACACTGTCGTTACGGCTATATGACAACTCCAATAACCTCAAAACGGCTAATTAGTATAAATATGTAAAGTTCATATTTTTACGCAACTTGGTATCGATTGCTTAGTGCATATGTACTAAAAAATCGATTCTACACCTTAATATAAGATTGTGAAATTTTTCCAAATACACTGTCGTTACGGCTATATGACAACTCCAATAACCTCAAAACGGCTAATTAGCATAAATATGTATAGTTCATATTTTTACGCAACTTGGTATCGATTACTTAGTGCATATGTACTAAAAAATCGATTCTACACCTTAATATAAGATTGTGAAATTTTTCCAAATACACTGTCGTTACGGCTATATGACATCTCCAATAACCTCAAAACGGTTAATTAGCATAAATATGTATAGTTCATATTTTTACGCAACTTGGTATCGATTGCTTAGTGCATATGTACTAAAAAATCGATTCTACACCTTAATATAAGATTGTGAAATTTTTCCAAATACACTGTCGTTACGGCTATATGACAACTCCAATAACCTCAAAACGGTTAATTAGCATAAATATGTATAGTTCATATTTTTACGCAACTTGGTATCGATTGCTTAATGTATATGTACTAAAAAATGGATTCTACACCTTAATATAAGATTGTGAAATTTTTCCAAATACACTGTCGTTACGGCTATATGACAACTCCAATAACCTCAAAACGGCTAATTAGCATAAATATGTATAGTTCATATTTTTACGCAACTTGGTATCGATTGCTTAGTGCATATGTACTAAAAAATCGATTCTACACCTTAATATAAGATTGTGAAATTTTTCCAAATACACTGTCGTTATGGCTATATGACAACTCCAATAACCTCAAAACGGTTAATTAGCATAAATATGTATAGTTCATATTTTTACGCAACTTGGTATCGATTGCTTAATGTATATGTACTAAAAAATCGATTCTACACCTTAATATAAGATTGTGAAATTTTTCCAAATACACTGTCGTTATGGCTATATGACATCTCCAATAACCTCAAAACGGCTAATTAGCATAAATATGTATAGTTCATATTTTTACGCAACTTGGTATCGATTGCTTAATGTATATGTACTAAAAAATCGATTCTACACCTTAATATAAGATTGTGAAATTTTTCCAAATACACTGTCGTTACGGCTATATGACATCTCCAATAACCTCAAAACGGTTAATTAGCATAAATATGTATAGTTCATATTTTTACGCAACTTGGTATCGATTGCTTAATGCATATGTACTAAAAAATCGATTCTACACCTTAATATAAGATTGTGAAATTTTTCCAAATACACTGTCGTTACGGCTATATGACATCTCCAATAACCTCAAAACGGTTAATTAGCATAAATATGTATAGTTCATATTTTTACGCAACTTGGTATCGATTGCTTAATGTATATGTACTAAAAAATCGATTCTACACCTTAATATAAGATTGTGAAATTTTTCCAAATACACTGTCGTTACGGCTATATGACATCTCCAATAACCTCAAAACGGTTAATTAGCATAAATATGTATAGTTCATATTTTTACGCAACTTGGTATCGATTGCTTAGTGCATATGTACTAAAAAATCGATTCTACACCTTAATATAAGATTGTGAAATTTTTCCAAATACACTGTCGTTACGGCTATATGACATCTCCAATAACCTCAAAACGGTTAATTAGCATAAATATGTATAGTTCATATTTTTACGCAACTTGGTATCGATTGCTTAATGCATCTGTACTAAAAAATCGATTCTACACCTTAATATAAGATTGTGAAATTTTTTCCAAATACACTGTCGTTATGGCTATATGACAACTCCAATAACCTCAAAACGGATAATTAGCATAAATATGTATAGTTCATATTTTTACGCAACTTGGTATCGATTGCTTAGTGCATATGTACTAAAAAATCGATTCTACACCTTAATATAAGATTGTGAAATTTTTCCAAATACACTGTCGTTATGGCTATATGACAACTCCAATAACCTCAAAACGGTTAATTAGCATAAATATGTATAGTTCATATTTTTACGCAACTTGGTATCGATTGCTTAGTGCATATGTACTAAAAAATGGATTCTACACCTTAATATAAGATTGTGAAATTTTTCCAAATACACTGTCGTTACGGCTATATGACAACTCCAATAACCTCAAAACGGTTAATTAGCATAAATATGTATAGTTCATATTTTTACGCAACTTGGTATCGATTGCTTAGTGCATATGTACTAAAAA
This sequence comes from Bactrocera dorsalis, assembly GCF_023373825.1. Lineage (NCBI taxonomy): Eukaryota > Metazoa > Arthropoda > Insecta > Diptera > Tephritidae > Bactrocera > Bactrocera dorsalis. Next base: position 18,951 of record NW_026038246.1, read on the forward strand.
ATCGATTCTACACCTTAATATAAGATTGTGAAATTTTTCCAAATACACTGTCGTTATGGCTATATGACAACTCCAATAACCTCAAAACGGCTAATTAGCATAAATATGTATAGTTCATATTTTTACGCAACTTGGTATCGATTGCTTAGTGCATATGTACTAAAAAATCGATTCTACACCTTAATATAAGATTGTGAATTTTTTCCAAATACACTGTCGTTATGGCTATATGACAACTCCAATAACCTCAAAACGGCTTATTAGCATAAATATATATAGTTCATATTTTTACGCAACGTGGAATCGATTGCTTAGTGCATATCTACTAAAAAATCGATTCTACACCTTAATATAAGATTGTAAAATTTTTCCAAATGAACTGTCGTTACGGCTATATGACATCTCCAATAACCTCAAAACGGTTAATTAGCATAAATATGTATAGTTCATATTTTTACGCAACTTGGTATCGATTGCTTAGTGCATATGTACTAAAAAATCGATTCTACACCTTAATATAAGATTGTGAAATTTTTCCAAATACACTGTCGTTACGGCTATATGACATCTCCAATAACCTCAAAACGGTTAATTAGCATAAATATGTATAGTTCATATTTTTACGCAACTTAGTATCGGTTGCTTATTGCATATGTACTAAAAAATCGATTCTACACCTTAATATAAAATTGTGAAATTTTTCAAAATTTACTGTCGTTATTGCTATATGACAACTCCAATAACCTCAAAACGGCTAATTAGCATAAATATGTATAGTTCATATTTTTACGCATCTTGGTATAGATTGCTTAGTGCACATGTACTAAAAAATCGATTCTACACCTTAATATAAGATTGTCAAATATTTCCAAATTCACTGTCGTTACGGCTATATGACATCTCCAATAACCTCGAAACGGTTAATTATCATAAATATGTATAGTTCATATTTTTACGCAACTTGGTATCGGCTACTTAGTGCATATGTACTACAAAATCGATTCTACACCTTAATATAAGATTGTCAAATATTTCCAAATTCACTGTCGTTACGGCTATATGACATCTCCAAAAACCTCAAAACAGCTAATTAGCATAAATATGTATAGTTCATATTTTTACGCAACTTGGTATCGATTACTTAGTGCACATGTACTAAAAAATCGATTCTACGCCTAAATATAAAATTGTGAAATTTTTCCAAATACACTGTCGTTATGGCTATATGACAACTCCAATAACCTCAAAACAGCTAATTAGCATAAATATGTATAGTTCATATTTTTACGCAACTTGGTATAGATTGCTTGGTGCATATGTACTAAAAAACCGATTCTACACCTTAATATAAGATTGTGAAATTTTTCCAAATACACTGTCGTTATGGCTATATGAACACTCCAATAACCTCAAACGGGTGATTAGCATAAATATGTATAGTTCATATTTTTACGCAACTTGGTATCGTCTACTTAGTGCATATGTACTAAAAAATCGATTCTACACCTTAATATAAGATTGTGAAATTTTTCCAAATACACTGTCGTTACGGCTATATGACATCTCCAATAACCTCAAAACGGCTAATTATCATAAATATGTATAGTTCATATTTTGACGCAACTTGGTATCGATTGCGTAGTGCATGTGTACTAAAAAATCGATTCTACATCTAATATAAGATTGTGAAATTTTTCCAAATACACTGTCGTTACGGCTATATGACATCTCCAATAACCTCAAAACAGCTAATTAGCATAAATATGTATAGTTCATATTTTTACGCAACTTGGTATAGATTGCTTAGTGCATCTGTACTAAAAAATGGATTCTACACCTTAATATAAGATTGTGAAATTTTTCCAAATACACTGTCGTTATGGCTATATGAAAACTCCAATAGCATCAAAACAGCTAATTAGAATAAATATGTATAGTTCATATTTTTACGAAACTGGGTATCGATTGCTTAGTGCATATGTACTAAAAAATCGATTCTACGCCTTAATGTAATATTGTGAAATTTTTCCAAATACACTGTCGTTACGGCTATATGACAACTCCAATAACCTCAAAACGGTTAATTAGCATAAATATGTATAGTTCATATTTTTACGCAGCTTGGTATAGATTGCTTAGTGCATATGTACTAAAAAATCGATTCTACACCTTAATATAAGATTGTGAAATTTTTCCAAATACACTGTCGTTATGGCTATATGACAACTCCAATAACCTCAAAACGGTTAATTTGCATATATATGCATAGTTCATATTTTTACGCAACTTGGTATCGATTACCTGGTGCATATGTACTAAAAAATCGATTCTACGCCTTAATATAAGATTGTGAAATTTTTCCAAATACACTGTCGTTACGGCTATATGACATCTCCAATAACCTCAAAACAGCTAATTAGCATAAATATGTATAGTTCATATTTTTACGAAACTGTGTATCGATTGCTTAGTGCATATGTACTAAAAAATCGATTCTACGCCTTAATGTAATATTGTGAAATTTTTCCAAATACACTGTCGTTACGGCTATATGACATCTCCAATAACCTCAAAACGGTTAATTAGCATAAATATGTATAGTTCATATTTTTACGCAACTTGTTATCGGCTACTTAGTGCATATGTACTACAAAATCGATTCTACACCTTAATATAAGATTGTGAAATTTTTCCAAATACACTGTCGTTATGGCTGTATGACAACTCCAATAACCTCAAAACGGTTAATTAGCATAAATATGTATAGTTCGTATTTTTACGCAGCTTGGTATAGATTGCTTAGTGCATCCGTACTAAAAAATCGATTCTACACCTTAATATAAGATTGTGAAATTTTTCCAAATATACTGTCGTTATGGCTATATGACAACTCCAATAACCTCGAAACGGTTAATTATCATAAATATGTATAGTTCATATTTTTACGCAACTTGGTATCGAGTGCTTAATGTATATGTACTAAAAAATGGATTCTACACCTTAATATAAGATTGTGAAATTTTTCCAAATACACTGTCGTTATGGCTATATGAACACTCCAATAACCTCAAACGGGTGATTAGCATAAATATGTATAGTTCATATTTTTACGCAATTTGGTATCGATTACCTGGTGCATATGTACTAAAAAATCGATTCTACGCCTTAATATAAGATTGTGAAATTTTTCCAAATACACTGTCATTACGGCTATATCACAACTCCAATAACCTCAAAACAGCTAATTAGCATAAATATGTATAGTTCATATTTTTACGCAACTTTGTATCGGTTACTTAGTGCATATGTACTAAAAAATCGATTATACACCTTAATATAAGATTGTGAAATTTTTCCAAATACACTGTCGTTATGGCTATATGAAAACTCCAATAGCATCAAAACAGCTAATTAGAATAAATATGTATAGTTCATATTTTTACGAAACTGGGTATCGATTGCTTAGTGCATATGTACTAAAAAATCGATTCTACGCCTTAATGTAATATTGTGAAATTTTTCCAAATACACTGTCGTTACGGCTATATGACATTTCCAATAACCTCAAAACGGCTAATAAGCATAAATATGTATAGTTCATATTTTTACGCAACTTGGTATCGTCTACTTAGTGCATATGTACTACAAAATCGATTCTACACCTTAATATAAGATTGTGAAATTTTTCCAAATACACTATCGTTACGGCATCTCCAATAACCTCAAAACGGTTAATTAGCATAAATATGTATAGTTCATATTTTTACGCAACTTGGTATCGGCTACTTAGTGCATATAAATTACAAGACCGGTTGTTTATGAATTAATGATATTCTTTATTTCCCTTGCTTTGGAGCAAGGGCAGCCGTTAAGGTCGAGCGAGTAATTACAACTGAACTTCTTAAAACTATTGCAGCGGCAACTACGCCTAAATACCTGTCTGAATAAATGCTCTGCCGCGTGACTTGCCAGCGCAGTAGCAGCGATAGGTGTTTGTTGTTGTCACGCGCAACTCGTTGAGCGCGTCGTCAGCAATATCGTTGTTTCGCACGCTCAGCTCCAGACGCATCGTCAGCGATTTCGGTGGAATTGAAATGTTGTCCGGAAGCGTGTTGTTGCTGTTCTTTTGTTGTTGGCTACTATGGTGTGTTAACTACTCCCCCGCTAGAAGAGGGGACGTCCACGGATCCCTTAAGAACGCTGCTCAATATTGCAATATTAGCACTGCGCTTCCGTACTTTGTAGATTATGTAGGCTGATATGCAAACAATAAAAAATACTATTGTTAAGGTGTAGGCTATAAGCCACTGAGACGACTGTGCTTCGACAAGCCCCCTCAACGATGCAATGTGTCGCAGATTTTTTGGTTAATGTTGTGCCGGTAAGGAAGTGACAAGAGTGTGGTATGATTTGTCAGGTTCACAAATTGTGCGGGTGCGGCCTCAGGGTGCGCGCGCACAATCTTCCTCCAGTTGGTGTACGTAGTGCCATTGATGGTAGCATTCTCTGTGAACTTTATCATGAATGTCCCATTCAAAATTACAGGCGGGGAGTTTCCCTCGCGAACTTCAACCAATTTATCATTTATAATAATTAAACCGTCGTCAATTTCTTCTACCGCTTCGATATGATCAGCTGTAATAGTCTGGCAGGACGCTAGGCGCTGGCTTAACAAATTCAATACGCAAGAGCTATTCATGTTTGACATTTGACAAAATATTGTTGATAAAGAATTTTTACAATTCGCTAGTTGTTGATATGTATTGTTGCATTTAGATACTACACTGGTCTCTATCATAATTGACTTAAAATTTTTTACAACTGGTTTAATCCTAATTTTCTTACAATTTTGTTCTACCATTGGGTATTTAATTACGAAATATATGTTATTATAATTTTGCAAAATTTTTAATTTTGAGACTGTTAGTAAATCGCTTATTGTAATATCTGTAGAGTGCTCGTTAGTTAGTAAATTTTTAACCTCATCACTATTTAACAATATTGGGTTAATTAATTGTATCTTACCCAAAGTGACGGAATAAAGAGCTGATTCTATTTCGTCTATTAACGCTCTGTTTCTTGCTGATATCAAGTCAAAAAGATGTCCAGTGTCAATCTCATGCTGTTTGGTCGAGCTAATTAATTTGTTTACGGTGTCGGTTAACTGGTTAATTTTAACTTGGAGCTGGCTATTAATGTAAATCTGTTGCTCGTTTGCTTCAATTAGGGATTCTGCCCGTGTCTGAAGTTGGTTAAAGTCATCGAAATCGGGAGTTCCAGCTACGTATTTGAGAGCGGTGCCAAGAAAGTTTATGCTACGGGATTGTCGGTGATGAATTCTTAATGAATCTATTAATCGTAATATGCGGTCTATGTCCAGTTGAACGGTTTTCCTAATGTGAGACTGCGGGAAATTCTCAAGAAGATTATGCGTTTCTTCGGCTATGTTCTCGTAAATGGTCAAATTCAGGTGGTGAATGATGTGTTTGTACTGGCGGTAAATTGCAACCTCCCCGTCCGAAATAGGAATGTAGACGGACTCAGTGAAATTCAGAATTTCTCACCGCGATAACGCAGCCGCCATCAAAATCAGGAGCCTAATGATGAAACAAAATTATCTCAGATTACCTTTGTGAATTTGTTTTCCGTCGATAAGAACGGTTGTTCCCAAATCTTTTTGAACTACTTTTTCTGTGTATAATTTGCTAAGTTTGTTACCAAGTCTCCTGTTGGCCTTTATAAAGACCTTCTCCCCTGGCTTAAAAATTTTTCTTACCCTTTTTCGGTTGTGGTAGTTAAGGTCAGAATTTTGTGCTTTGATCAAGCTGTCTTTGACTTCATCTAGAAATTTCTGTGTGTCAGAATGAATAATGTCAATAGGCCGTTGTCTTGTCACTGAATGAATTGTTCTATTGTATTTATATGCGGCGAGCAGTATAAGGTCGTTCGTGTCGTTTAAACCCTGGCCCAACTTAATGCATCTGCTAATTTCTGAAAGTGTGCCGTGAAACCGCTCTATCTGTCCATTCGTTGTACTATGGTGAGGCGGTGTTGTAAAAATCGAAATATTGAAATGATCTTTCAGTAGGGATTTTACAGTATTTGAGTTTAGAGATTTCTCATTGTCGCAAACAAAACTTTTGGTATTTTTGAAAAAATTTATGATACGAATTATAGGTTCCTTTATATCTGCTATTGATCTAGAAGCAATTGATTGGACTAAGGCAAATTTCGAAAATTTGTCTATGCAGGTCAAGTAGTGTTTGCCGTCCGTCGAAAAAATGTCTATATGGAGTATCTCACCAGGTTTGCTAGGAATCGGTGTGCGTCCTATTTCGGGGTTTGATGGATGGCGTTGGAACTTTGCTTCCTGGCAAATTTTACAGTTTACGATTATTTCCTTCAGCATTTTGCGCATATGCGGAAAATAGTAATCTCTCAAGACTTGCAGCACGTTTTCCTTAAGGGAACGATGCGCTCTGCTGTGCTCTGTATGAAGAATTTCCTTTTGGCCGTCTTCATTAAAGATGTCCGTGACCAAAAACTTTGTGTGGACGAACTTCACGGCTGGATAATCATTTTTGATCTTGTTTTGGACCAAGGACGGAAAGCTCGCAAAGTAATCCGTTAGTAGTATTGGGGTTAATGCAGTCCTTTATCTGTTCAAAGATTGCATCTATCTTTTGAAAGGTTATATGGTGCCTGATTTGTGACTTGAACAAAATTTTCGTGGTTTTTGAGCTTGTGGGCCCTTCTTCAAGGATTATCTGGTTTTTAAAGGAATTGATGGGGTTCGGAGACGTGGTGATAACGTCCGTTGACGATTCTTCGCTATGAGCCGTCTCGTCATCTGATGGGGAATCTGCCTTAGGGTCTAAGGTATTTATATGTTGTCTCGATAATGCGTCCGCCACAACGTTTTCCTTACCTGGCTTATAGAGGAATCTAGGTGAGAATTCCTCCACGAAAGCCCTCCATCGCTTTAGCTTAGCATTCGGATTCTTGTCCGAAATCGAGAAGGTGAGGGGTTGATGATCCGTATAAATGTTAATGTTATTTGCACCATATAGGTAATTTCTAAGTTTTTGAAGAGCCCAAACAATTGCGAGGAGCTCTCGCTCATTGGTTGCATAATGTTTCTCTGCCTGAGATAAGGTTCGCGATATCATAGTAATAGGTCTGCCTCCCTGTGAAAGCACCGCCCCTAACGCATGAGAGGACGCATCTGTGGTTAAATCAAAGGGTTTATCGTAGTCTGGGTAGAGAAGAAGGATATCCTCTGAGGACAAAATATTTTTAATTCTCTGGAAAGCTTTATGGGCTTCATCATCAAATACAATTTCTATTTTTTTAGAAACATTTGCACCAATTGTTCCATTTTCACCCCCTAAATATTTTGTTAAGGGTTTGGCAATTTGCGCGTAGTCTTTAATGAAGCGCCGATAATAACCGGACAACCCTAGGAATGAGCGCAAAGCGCGAAGCGTTTTCGGAACTTCGTAGTTCACAATGTCCTGCACTTTCTCTTTTGATGTTCGAATGCCATCTTTGGAAACAACAAATCCAAGAAATTCAACCTCAGCTTTAAAGAACTGAGTTTTTTCCAGGGATACCCTCATATTTGCCGAGTATAATTTTTCAAGAATCCGGCTCACATCTTGCAGGTGTGTTTCGTAGTCACCGGAGAATATAATTATGTCGTCTATATAGACGTGACAGCTTCTACCGATTTCGTCTCTGAGGACGTCATCGATGGCGCGCTGGAAAATGCTGGGGCCGTTTTTCAGACCAAATGGTAACCTGCAAAACTCGTATTTTCCGTTGTTTACGGAGAATGCGGTTTTTTCTCTATCCTTCTCCGCCAGCGTGATTTGGTGGAAACCGGATTTTAAATCTATAGTGGTGAAAAGTGATGATTTTCCCAGGTTGGCCAGAATGACCGAAGTATCGGGAATGGGGTATCTATCGCTGATGGTTTTCGCATTTAGTTTTTTGAAATCTATTACCATACGCATCTTCCTTTCCCCTGCCTCGTTTGTTCCTTTTTTGTACACCACCCACACTGGGCTATTATAAGGCGATCGTGATGGCCTTACAATGCCATCGCGCAACAGATTACTCACTTCTTCGTTCACGAACGCGGAAGCTGCCATTGGGTATGGGTACGACTTGGCGTAAACTGGTTCGTTATCTTCCGTGCGTACGGTGGCTATGATATTTGTGTTGTATGGCAAGGACTCATTTGGGTCGGAAAAAACAGCAGCGTGTTTTAATTTCAATTGCTCGATGTCTTCATTGGCAATGATGCTGTTAACATCCTTACAATAGAAGTACATTAGTTTTTCTGAACAGCCTCCATAATTAATAATGCCCTTTTTTATGTCCAGTCTGGCGTCTATTTCTCGTAGAAGGTCATAGCCGATTATACCGTCGAAAGTATGCAGGGTTGGTAAAATGAAAAATGAGGTATTTGTATTGAAAATATTTATGGTGCATTTCTTGGTGACTTCGTTCTTGTCATGAATTGACGTAACAAAGAAGGGTGATGCTACATGTTTGATACCCTTCCAGTTGAATTCTTTAATGTAGTTTTTCGACGTACCTGTATCTATCAATAATTTTAATTGCTTTCCTCCGAATGTCCTGCTAACGTATGGTAGCAGGGATCTACCCCTAAAAAATTTATCTCGTCTGTAGTTTCTTCTTGGGGTGGACAGTCAGTATAAGAGTTCTCGTTGTATGCATAGTCATCAAAATATTCGGGTTGGTAATAACAGTTGGGATCCCCATTAATATCGTCCGTCACGGTACTTTGTCCTAAATGGTTCAAGCGTTGTATCTTATTTAGGTTAGCACGGTCACTATCGCGTTGTCTTTTCTGTGCCTGTTGAGTATCAGAAGTTATAATATTTCTCGGGTATTGGTTCCCGAAGGCTGTTCTTCCTGAAGGGAAATTCCTTGCGATAGGAGAGGAAGTTGATGGTTGTACCACTTGTGGTGCTGCTTTAAAATTGGAACCTATATTCTGCGTTGGATATCTGAGTTTAGAGAGGCTTGGATCCACATCCATTGGGGTGGGCCTGGAAATAGGTCTCTGTTGCGGTTGCCCGCCTGACTGCCTAAAGAAGTGAGGGCTTATTAACGGCATTCCGGTGAAATTGCGTGATTGCATGCCATTGGCTGGGGATTTAGTGTCTGAAAACCTCTGAGCAAATAGTGAGCGCGTCTGGTTGGATTCCAGTTCTTGTGCGAGTGCCAAGGCCGATGCCATGTCAGCTGGCCTTGACGAAAATAGAATATCGCACAGCGGGTGGTTAAGACCCGATATGAACACCCTTAATGCGTCCTGACGATACTTGGTATTAAGCGATTCCAAGACGTCTTTCTTGTTTTCGTAGGTCATCAAATTTTTGTTGATAATAGCCGTTAGTTTCTTTCCCACCTCATCGTAAAATGCTGTAATAGATAGTCTTCCCTGCCGGAGGGTGGACATTTCTTGTTCCAATATATAGACGGGTTTTTTGTCCGAGTAGGTAAAATCGAGCCTTGCTATTATGGCTTTGAAATTGAGAATTGTATTAAACGACGATAGTGTCGCATCCGCAGATCCAACTACTTTGTTCCTAATAATAGCCACTGCCTGGTAATGTTTCGAGCTGCCCTGCGCGTTTTCAAAAATCTTATACGCGGTATGAGCCGCCTGGCGCCACGACACGTATCGTGAATGGTCACCATTGAACTCCGGCAACGACTTTACAACATCCAGCGACTCATCGCACCTAACAGTGGGGTCAATTGCAATCTCCCTATACTCCTCTACCTGAACCGGTCTTTCGATTAGTGTTAACCTAGCGGTAAGTTCGTCAATAGTCGTTTGGAAGTCGCGTCTCGTCTGCTCCGTTGCTGTCCGCACAGCGGCACCCAGCACGGCGCGAAGAATATTTTCGTCCATGTTCCTTGATATTCCCTTTATTCTTTATTCACTTTAAAATTTTTTATTTTAAATCAAAACAATTTTTTAATCAAAACAATTTTTACTTAAATTAATATTTATATTAATATTTTTTAAGCTGATGCTTTAATTCAACGAATATGTCAATATCTCGAGCACTCTACTTACATAGATTCTTTCATATTGTAGTAATAGTAATAGTTTAGTCCCTCGATGGTTGTTAGTTTAGTCCCTCGATGGCTGTTAGTTTAGTCTCTCGATGGTTGTTAGTTTAGTCCCTCGATGGCTACGCCTCGGCTTGGCGTGCGTCCGAGCACCGCGGCCACGAAATTATCCTTTACAAGGATTTTGTTGTGGCCCCACGTTGGGCGCCAATTACAAGACCGGTTGTTTATGAATTAATGATATTCTTTATTTCCCTTGCTTTGGAGCAAGGGCAGCCGTTAAGGTCGAGCGAGTAATTACAACTGAACTTCTTAAAACTATTGCAGCGGCAACTACGCCTAAATACCTGTCTGAATAAATGCTCTGCCGCGTGACTTGCCAGCGCAGTAGCAGCGATAGGTGTTTGTTGTTGTCACGCGCAACTCGTTGAGCGCGTCGTCAGCAATATCGTTGTTTCGCACGCTCAGCTCCAGACGCATCGTCAGCGATTTCGGTGGAATTGAAATGTTGTCCGGAAGCGTGTTGTTGCTGTTCTTTTGTTGTTGGCTACTATGATGTGTTAACTTATATAATACAAAATCGATTCTACGCCTTAACATAAGATTGTGAAATTTTTCCAAATACACTGTCTTTATGGCTAAATGACATCTCCAATAACCTCAAAACAGCTAATTAGCATAAATATGCACAGTTCATATTTTTACGCAACTTGGTATAGATTGCTTAGTGCATATGTACTTAAAAAATCGATTCTACACCTTAATATAAGATTGTCAAATTTTTCCAAATACACTGTCGTTATGGCTATATGACAACTCCAATAACCTCAAAACGGTTAATTAGCATAAATATATATAGTTCATATTTTTACGCAACTTGGTATCGGTTACTTAGTGCATATATAATACAAAATCGATTCTACGCCTTAACATAAGATGGTGAAATTTTTCCAAATACACTGTCTTTATGGCTAAATGACATCTCCAATAACCTCAAAACGGTTAATTAGCATAAATATGTCTTCTTTACTGGTGTAGACACCGCTTACGCGATTATAGCCGAGTCAACAACAGCGCGCCAGTCGTTTCTTCTCTTCGCTACGTGGCGCCAATTGGATATTCCAAGCGAAGCCAGGTCCTTCTCCACTTGGTCCTTCCAACGGAGTGGAGGTCTTCCTCTTCCTCTGCTTCCCCCGGCGGGTACAGCGTCGAATACTTTCAGAGCTGGAGTGTTTTCGTCCATTCGGACAACATGACCTAGCCAGCGTAGCCGCTGTCTTTTAATTCGCTGAACTATGTCAATGTCGCCGTATATCTCGTACAGCTCATCGTTCCATCGAATGCGATATTCGCCGTGGCCAACGCACAAAAGACAATAAATCTTTCGCAGAACTTTTCTCTCGAAAACTCGCAACGTCGACTCATCAGATGTTGTCATCGTCCAAGCCTCTGCACCATATAACAGGACGGGTATTATGAGTGACTTATGGAGTTTGGTTTTTGTTCGTCGAGAGAGGACTTTGCTTCTCAATTGCCTACTTAATCCGAAGTAGCATATGTCGGCAAGAGATATCCTGCGTTGGATTTCGGAGCTGACGTTGTTGTTGGTGTTAGTGCTGGTTCCAAAATAGACGAAATTATCTAGAACTTCGAAGTTATGACTGTCAACATTGACTCATTCGTTAGTTGACTTTCGACGCGGATAGACGTGCGTGCGCATCGTTGCGATTTATTCAAAGTGTTTTTTCGGTGATTTTTTCGAGTTTCTTTTGTGCGGTCGTTTGTTTACGTAGCTTAGCTGGCACCGTTATTGCCTGGCGCGTGTGCGTAGCGGTTCGGTGCAATTGTTGGTGCGATCGTTCGGTGCGAGGTTTATTGACCGCGAGTGTTTTTGTGCGGGTACACAATTTTGTGCGTTTTTTGGCAATTTTGTGTACAAAATCGTCGCGAGGTTACGGTAAGTAATTTAATTATTACTGTATTATATACGGACAACGTGGTCATCCACGTTGTTGTTATTGGCGGAGGCTTCGCACGGTTTCAGTGTAGCTCCGTGTTGTTGGCATTCTTGCTGACCAGACTGCCTGCCAGTGGTTCTGTGCTGTGCATCTGGCGTTTAGTTGGCTCGGTGTCAGGAGAGTCTGGACAGGATTGCCCAAAGGGTGCAAGCGTCTGTCCTGCGTTGGAATTGCGACTCCTGTGTGGACCAACGGTCGTAACAGCGCTACCGTTTAGCCCACGGTGCGATTCGGTTCAGTGCCACATCGGTCGACTCCGGACCGTTACGGGGACATTGTCCGTCCGGCGGCCCATTGAGTGGCCTTTATCCGACCACTGGTTGGGGTTGTGGGCTGTTCCACTGCGAGCTCGCGATAATCGACCGCTTGGGTGGTCGCTGTTACAGAGCGGGCCTGCGCGCGTGTCGCATTTTTCAGCGCGTTCAGACGTAAACACCTGGAGAGCAGCTGCTCCAGTATCTTTCTGTCCGTGAGCCTTCTGCGCTAGTGGTACGCCAGCGGATCAGTTCTACTGAGAGGTTGTTTGGGAAGTGAGATGCCTCCGGGACGGAAGACGAGGACGAAGGTTCTCGCTGGAAGCGGAGAATCCGCCGCTTCGACAGTCGTGGATGACTCCACGTCGGGCGGCGAGGGTGAAACGAAGGGAGCGGGAGCGGTAAGGTCTCCACCGCGGAGTAAAGCGCGTTTGGGGTCGCCGCGAAAAGAGGGCGGAAGCGAGGGAGGGAGCGAGGAGTGTGGTAAGAGCGCCAACGTGGCCTCCACTGAGAAGGCGGTTACGCGTGCGGGGTCGCCGCGTAACGTTGGGGGAAATGCGGGAGGGAGCGGGAGTGCCATCGTGGCCTCCACCGAGAAGGCGGAAGCGCGTGAAGGGGTAGTCGAGGGAAGTCGTGGTGGAAAGGCCAGCGTGGCCACCACAGTCAAAACGGTTGCCCAACCGTCAAAGACGGCTGGCAAAGACACGGGTGCCGGGCGTGCCAAAGAGGCCGCAAAAAAGCGTGAGTATTCGCGGGGGGCAGCTGTTGTTGGGGGTGGGGCAGTCAGCCATGTTGCTGCTGCGAAAAGGATTACGGGGGAGCTTAACGAGCTTGTGTTCGAATCGAGGAATTTTGAGGTAGGGACTGCGAAGGGGCTGTTGGAGCTTGCCTCAAAGTATGAGGCGCTCCTAATGACGGTAATAACCGAGAATGCCCATCTTCGCGGTCAAGTCGATGCCCTTAGGGGGAGTTGTGGGGGTCACTCCTCGGCGCCGAGCAGGTCAATGCCGGCTCCGTCGGTACCGATGCCTGCGCCTCCAGCACCTGTGCTTGAGGCAATCGCACCGGTGACGCCGAAGCCTGTGGAGACCTGGTCGGTCGTGGTCAGGAGTAAGGGGCCCGCAACTTCCTCTAAGGAAGTTATTCAGAAGGTTGTGAAGGAGGTGGGTCCCTCACTTGGCGTGAGGGTCCACGAGGTTAGGCCTATCAAGGGTGGTGGGGCGGTTATTCGCACTCCCTCCGTCCTAGAGAGGGAGAGAGTGGCGAGTAACAAAAAGTTCGGGGAGGTGGGGTTGGACGTCTCTGTCAACCGGAAGTTGGGACGTCGGGTGGTAGTCCAGGGGGTCCATACGGAGATCCCCCATGAAGAATTCATGGAGGAACTACTCCGGCTGAACCTCCAGGACTTCAGCATATTCCTAGCGAAGCCAGGTCCTTCTCCACTTGGTCCTTCCAACGGAGTGGAGGTCTTCCTCTTCCTCTGCTTCCCCCGGCGGGTACTGCGTCGAATACTTTCAGAGCTGGAGTGTTTTCATCCATCCGTACAACATGACCTAGCCAGAGCTGCTGTCTTAATTCGCTGAACTATGTCAATGTCGTCGTACATCTTATACAGCTCATCGCTCCATCGAATGCGATATTCGCCGTGGCCAACGCGTAAAGGACCATAAATCTTTCGCAGAACTTTTCTCTCGAAAACTCGCAACGTCGACTCATCAGATATTCTCATCGTCCATGCTTCTGCACCATATAGCAGGAGGGGGTTGATGAGCGACTTGTGGAATTCGGTTTTTGTTCGTCGAGAAAGGACTTTGCTTCTCAATTGCCTACTTGATCTGAAGTAACACCTATTGGTAAGAGTTATCCTGCGTTGGATTTCAAAGCTGACATTGTTGGTGGTGTTTACGCTGGTTCCAAGATAGACGAAAATTATCTACAACATCAAAGAAATGACAGTAAACAGTGTAGTCATTCGTTAGTTGACTTTCGACGCGGATAGACGTGCGTGCGCATCGTTGCTATTTTTTCCAAGTGTTTTTTCGGTGATTTTTTCGAGTTTCTTTTGTGCGGTCGTTTGTTTACGTAGCTTAGCTGGCACCGTTATTGCCTGGCGCGTGTGCGTAGCGGTTCGGTGCAATTGTTGGTGCGATCGTTCGGTGCGAGGTTTATTGACCGCGAGTGTTTTTGTGCGGGTACACAATTTTGTGCGTTTTTTGGCAATTTTGTGTACAAAATCGTCGCGAGGTTACGGTAAGTAATTTAATTATTACTGTATTATATACGGACAACGTGGTCATCCACGTTGTTGTTATTGGCGGAGGCTTCGCACGGTTTCAGTGTAGCTCCGTGTTGTTGGCATTCTTGCTGACCAGACTGCCTGCCAGTGGTTCTGTGCTGTGCATCTGGCGTTTAGTTGGCTCGGTGTCAGGAGAGTCTGGACAGGATTGCCCAAAGGGTGCAAGCGTCTGTCCTGCGTTGGAATTGCGACTCCTGTGTGGACCAACGGTCGTAACAGCGCTACCGTTTAGCCCACGGTGCGATTCGGTTCAGTGCCACATCGGTCGACTCCGGACCGTTACGGGGACATTGTCCGTCCGGCGGCCCATTGAGTGGCCTTTATCCGACCACTGGTTGGGGTTGTGGGCTGTTCCACTGCGAGCTCGCGATAATCGACCGCTTGGGTGGTCGCTGTTACAGAGCGGGCCTGCGCGCGTGTCGCATTTTTCAGCGCGTTCAGACGTAAACACCTGGAGAGCAGCTGCTCCAGTATCTTTCTGTCCGTGAGCCTTCTGCGCTAGTGGTACGCCAGCGGATCAGTTCAACTGAGAGGTTGTTTGGGTAGGGAGATGCCTCCGGGACGGAAGAGGAGGACGAAGGTTCTCGCTGGAAGCGGAGAATCCGCGGCTTCAACAGTCGTGGATGATTCCACGTCGGGCGGTGAGGTTGAAACGACGGGAGCGGGAGCGGTAAGGTCTCCACCGCGGAGTAAAGCGCGTTTGGGGTCGCCGCGAAAAGAGGGCGGAAGCGAGGGAGGGAGCGAGGAGTGTGGTGGGAGCGCCAACGTGGCCTCCACTGAGAAGGCGGTTACGCGTGCGGGGTCGCCGCGTAACGTTGGGGGAAATGCGGGAGGGAGCGGGAGTGCCATCGTGGCCTCCACCGAGAAGGCGGAAGCGCGTGAAGGGGTAGTCGAGGGAAGTCGTGGTGGAAAGGCCAGCGTGGCCACCACAGTCAAAACGGTTGCCCAACCGTCAAAGACGGCTGGCAAAGACACGGGTGCCGGGCGTGCCAAAGAGGCCGCAAAAAAGCGTGAGTATTCGCGGGGGGCAGCTGTTGTTGGGGGTGGGGCAGTCAGCCATGTTGCTGCTGCAAAAAGGATTACGGGGGAGCTTAACGAGCTTGTGTTCGAATCGAGGAATTTTGAGGTAGGGACTGCGAAGGGGCTGTTGGAGCTTGCCTCAAAGTATGAGGCGCTCCTAATGACGGTGATAACCGAGAATGCCCATCTTCGCGGTCAAGTCGATGCCCTTAGGGGGAGTTATGGGGGTCACTCCTCGGCGCCGAGCAGGTCAATGCCGGCTCCGTCGGCGCCGATGCCTGCGCCTCCAGCACCTGTGCTTGAGGCAATCGCACCGGTGACGCCGAAGCCTGTGGAGACCTGGTCGGTCGTGGTCAGGAGTAAGGGGCCCGCAACTTCCTCTAAGGAAGTTATTCAGAAGGTTGTGAAGGAGGTGGGTCCCTCACTTGGCGTGAGGGTCCACGAGGTTAGGCCTATCAAGGGTGGTGGGGCGGTTATTCGCACTCCCTCCGTCCTAGAGAGGGAGAGAGTGGCGAGTAACAAAAAGTTCGGGGAGGTGGGGTTGGACGTCTCTGTCAACCGGAAGTTGGGACGTCGGGTGGTAGTCCAGGGGGTCCATACGGAGATCCCCCATGAAGAATTCATGGAGGAACTACTCCGGCTGAACCTCCAGGACTTCAGCCCGGCATCCCAGAGGACTGACGTGAGGATGGTCAGTCGTCCCTGGAAGGTGGCCGCTGATGGTAGCACCAATGTTGTCCTTGAAGGTACGGACAAATTGATGTCCGCCCTCTTGGAGGCAGGTCGGTGCTACATTAAGTGGTTTTCTTTCAGGGTGCGACCGGACAGCCCCGTCGCTGGATGCTTCCGGTGTATGGGATTTGATCATAGGGTGGCTGAGTGTAGGGCTAGGTCAGATGTCTGCCGGAGGTGCGGTCAAGAAGGCCACAAAGCTGCCGGTTGCGTCAATGCTCCGCATTGTCGCAACTGTGAGTTTAAGGGTAGGCCAGCTGGGCATCTGATGATGTCAGCTGTCTGCCCTATCTACTGTGGCATTGTTGAGCGCGCCCTCGCCAGACATTGATGGGTGGGATCATCCAGCTTAACTGTCAGGGCTCCTATGCCGTGATGTGTGAGTTGGGGGGTTGTATGGTAGAGGGGGGGTGCGGTATTGCTCTACTCCAGGAGCCCTACGCCACCAATGGTGTGGTTCGGGGTCTTCCTGGGGGTTTTAGGGTCTTCACTGACCTTAGAGCTAACGCCGCAATAGTTGTGAATAATCCACGCTACGATTGTGTAGTTGTGGATTCTTCACAACTGGGTATATGTGTAGCGATAGATGGGGAGTTCGGTAGGATGATTGTCGCTAGTTTATACTGTAAATATAGCGAGCCCCTAGAGCCCTACCTGGGCTACATGGATAAGCTACTACTACTTGCGAGTAGTAGCCCATTTATCCTAGGGTTGGATGCGAATGCCTCGTCCTCGATGTGGTTTAGTAAGGTATCCCGGCATTCGTCTGGATACCAAAGCCACAGTCGAGGCGAGGCATTAAGCGAATGGGTGGTGGCTAATAGCCTCCACGTCTTGAATGAGCCGAGCGAGTGGTATACGTTCGATGGGCCTGGGGGCGTGAGCGACATTGACGTGACGCTTATGAACGAGGCAGCAAGTAGGGCTTTTAGTGTTAGTTGGGCGGTTAGGGGAGGGTGGGGATTGAGTGACCATAATTTGCTTCAAATTGTGGTTACCCCTCGATCTCCTCCCTCACCTTATGAGAGTCCATTGCGGCGATGGCGTACCGCTGGTACCGACTGGAACCAATATGGGCTCTCGGTTAGGGAAGCGGTACTTAGTATACCGCTTAGCGTGTTTGAGGAGCTGGGGGTCGACGAGCAAATTGCTCGTCTCTATGAGGTTGTTTGGGGGACAAATGATAGGGTCTTTGGTAGGTATGAGTGTTCCAAGATTAGTAAAATTAAATGGTGGACGCATGAGTTAACCTTGAAGAGGAGGACTGTCAGGCGTTTGAGGCGAAAGTTTCAACGTGCTCGACGGTCCAATTCGGATAGGCTGTCCCAGCTTAGGCGGGAATTTAGTTGTGCGGATAGGGAATACAAGGAGATGTTAGTTAAGGTTAAGGAAGATGAGTGGAGGAGCTTCGTTAGGGAAAATAGGAACGACCCCTGGGGTCAGGTCTATAGGATCTGCAGGGGTCGTAGGAGGGAGGATATCACCTCTCTTCGCGTCGGTGACACTCTGTTATCGTCGTGGAGAGAGTGTGCGGGGGTTTTGTTAGGTGCGTTCTTTCCTAGGTCGGAGGTGCAGGTTCCTCACGCACAAGAGGTGCCTGTCCCTCCATTAGATGATGGGGAGTTGGGGTACGCCTTTGGCCTGGTTAGGTCTAAACGGTCCCCAGGTTTTGATGGTTTGAACGGAGAGATGTGTAAAAGCTTATGGAAGTTCATTCCGGAATACCTGGAGGCCATTTATAATAAGTGCGTCTGGGAGGGATACTTTCCACGCGAGTGGAAAAGTGCTAGGGTTGTTCCTCTCCTGAAGTCCCCTGATAAGGTCAGGAGCGATCCTCGATCTTATCGGGGCATCAGTCTCCTTCCAGTACTTGGAAAAGTGCTGGAAAGGGTCATGGTGGAACGGCTTCAGGAGCTAACGCGGGGTATGTGGTCGGATAGGCAGTTTGGGTTTAGGAAAGGACGCAGTATAGAGGATGCGTGGTTTTTTGTTCAGAATGTCGTTAGGGAGAATGTCAACAAGTATGTCCTTGGCATATTTGTTGACTTCAAGGGGGCATTTGACTACCTAAGCTGGGATCGAGTGTTGCAACGGCTGGAGGAGCTTGGCTGTCCGGAAGTTACTCTTTGGCGGAGTTATTTTTCGGACAGAAAGGCCTCTCTTGTCGGCATGAATGGGAGTGTGGAGATTGGAGTTGTTCGAGGCTGCCCGCAGGGTTCCATCTGTGGTCCATATATTTGGAACCTTATGATGGACACTCTGCTTGGGCAGCTCGAGCCACTCTGTAAATGTTGCGCGTATGCGGACGACCTTCTTCTTATGGTTGAAGGTCGCTCGAGGTTGGATTTAGAACGGGCGGGAGGAGATCTCTTAGAGATCGTTAATTCTTGGGGCTTAGGTGTGGGGGTTGACATATCGATGGAAAAGACGGTGGCAATGCTGCTGAAAGGTAGATTGTCGCCGTCTCGTCCACCGATTGTCCGTGT
Source organism: Bactrocera dorsalis (assembly GCF_023373825.1). Lineage (NCBI taxonomy): Eukaryota > Metazoa > Arthropoda > Insecta > Diptera > Tephritidae > Bactrocera > Bactrocera dorsalis. The sequence continues at coordinate 37,873 of NW_026038246.1, forward strand.
GAACGGGGTCAGCATCAGATATGTGACGCAAGTCAAATATCTGGGGTTGACCATAAGTGAAAGGTTGTGTTTTACTCCACACTTTGCGAGCGTGAAGGAGCGACTGCAGGCAACCGTAGGCAAAATACGACGTATTTTGAGGAGCGATTGGGGTCTCGGACGTCGTGCTGTCCGCACCATATATCGTGGCTTGTTTGTGGCCTGTGCCACATATGGAGCCCCTGTATGGTGGGAGGCAGCCACGACTGTCATGGGGTCTCAAAAACTCCTCTCAATACAGCGTTGTATGATGCTTGCTTGCTTGCCTGTATGTCGCACCGTCTCAACGGATGCGATGCAGGTTTTGTTAGGTGCACCCCCTCTTGACCTGATTGTCATACAGAGAGCTGTTGCATTCAGGTTAAGAAGGGGTTTGAGTGTGTCATTGCTGCGGAACGATTGGATTTCCGACGATGATGTGGAGAGGGAGGGATATCTAGGGAGCAAGAGGCTCCTAGATGATAGGGTTAGGTGTAGGTGGCAACAACGTTGGGACAATAGTCCTAACGGCCGAGTGACGTACGAGTACATTCGGGACGTGGGGTTCGTTGAGGATAACCCAGATTTTAGATTCTGTCTAAGTCTGGGTTTCTTGTTTACGGGGCATGGGCCTCTGAATGCATTTTTGCATCAGAGGCACCTATCAGATACGTCAGGGTGTTTTTGTGGGGCGGAGTTTGAGAATTGGTCGCATTTAATTGCGGAGTGCCCGATGTACTCGGACATTAGGGATCTGGGTGGTATGGGGATTAGCTGGACTGATGGACGATTAGATGTTAGTGGTGTGATCTCCACTAGTCGGAATACCGAACAGTTAGGGTTGTTTGCGCGTGAGTTATTTAAGCGGCGAAGGCGGTTAGCTGGAAATTAGGGTTTTAGTTTTTTGTATGAGTGTTAGGTGTTTGCGTTGTGGGTATTTTATGTGTTAGTGGGGTCCAACCTCACCTTCTTTTTTGGCCACCAGTCCGGAGCAGTATGGAAGCTCAACTGGTAGTAGTTTCGGCTACGAAGTCTGACCGGAGACTTAATTCTGGTACCACGGGGAGCAGGAGCCCTTGGAGGTAACTCCAACCTGCTCATGCGGACTGGCCCCTCGGGGAGTATCGTGGTGGTTGTGGTTGAAACCCAAATCGCGGGAAGAACTGACTTTGTCAGTTGAATGTGGAGTTGCATTGCAACCGGGTGCCGGACCCAAAGCACGGCAGAGGTTTTAGATGGGCCTCGAACCCTACCAAGGTGGTAAGTGTGTCCATTCCACACTGCCAATTGGTACTGAAAATGCTTAGCATTCTCAGGGCGCTGATCAACGCATTGATTTGATCCGCTGTGCTTTTGAGCGCCGTGGAGTAAGGTTGTCGACAACAGGTACCCACGTAAAACACACCGGACGTTGTCAACAGTGACGTGGGAGCCAAGTCGCGAGTGCGACGACTGTTTGTTTGATGACAGGAGATATTTCGTCTTGCCCACATTCACTGCCAGACCTATTTGTTTTGCTTCCTTGTCCAGTCTGGAGAAAGCAGAGCTAAAGGCGGGGTGTTGAGGCCGATGATATCAATATCATCGGCATACGCCACCAGCTGTACACTCTTATAAAACATTGTACCTGCTCGATTAAGTTCTGCAGCTAGAACTATTTTCTCCAGCAGCAGATTGAAGAAATCGCACGATAGGGAGTCGCCTTGTCTGAAACCTCGTTTGGTATCGAACGGCTCGGAGAGGTCCTTCCCGATCCTGACAGAGCTTTTGGTCCCGCTCAATGTCAGTTTACACAGCCGTATTAGTTTTGCGGGGATACCAAATTCAGACATTGCGGCATAAAGGCAGCTCCTTTTCGTACTGTCGAAAGCAGCTTTAAAATCGACGAAGAGGTGATGTGTGTCGATTCTCCTTTCACGGGTCTTTTCCAAGATTTGGCGCATGGTGAATATCTGGTCGGTTGTTGATTTACCAGGTCTGAAGCCACACTGATAAGGTCCAATCAGTTTGTTGACGGTGGGCTTTAATCTTTCACACAATACGCTCGACAGAACCTTATATGCGATGTTGAGGAGGCTTATCCCACGGTAGTTGGCGCAGATTGTGGGGTCTCCTTTTTTATGGATTGGGCAGAGCACACTTAGATTCCAATCGTTGGGCATGCTTTCGTCCGACCATATTTTACTAAGAAGTTGATGCATGCTCCTTATCAGTTCTTCGCCGCCGTGTTTGAATAGCTCGGCCGGCAATCCATCGGCCCCTGCCGCTTTGTTGTTTTTCAGGCGGGCAATTGCTATTCGAACTTCTTCATGATCGGGCAATGGAAACGTCTGCTCCATCGTCATCGATTGGGGAATCGGGTTCGCCTTCTCCCGGTGTTGTGCTATCACTGCCATTCAGCAGGTTGGAGAAGTGTTCCCTCCATAATTTAAGTATGCTCTGGGCATCGGTAACTAGATCACCTTGGGGTTCTACAGGAGTATGCTCCGGTCTTGAAACCTTCTGTAAGTCGCCGCGCATCTTTTCGTAGAATTTTCGAGCATTACCCCTGTCGGCCAGCTTATCGAGCTGTTCGTACTCACGCATTTCGGCCTCTTTCTTCTTCTGTCTGCAATTGCGTCTCGCTTCCCTCTTCAACTCTCGGTATCTATCCCATCCCGCACGTGTTGTGGTCGATCGTAACGTTGCGAGGTAGGCAGCCTGTTTTCTCTCCGCTGCGACACGGCACTCCTCGTCGTACCAACTGTTCTTTTGCACTTTCCGAAAACCAATGGTTTCGGTTGCAGCTGTACGTAAAGAGTTTGAAATGCCGTCCCACAGTTCCCTTATACCGAGTTGTTGACGAGTGCTCTCAGAGAGCAGGAGTGCAAGCCGAGTAGCGAATCGTTCGGCTGTCTGTTGTGATTGCAGCTTCTCGACGTCGAACCTTCCTTGTGTTTGTTGGCGTGCGTTTTTTGCTGCACAGAGGCGGGTGCGAATCTTAGCTGCAACAAGATAGTGGTCCGAGTCGATGTTAGGACCTCGGAGCGCACGCACATCTAAAACACTGGAGACGGTGCGTCCGTCTATCACAACATGATCGATCTGGTTGGTAGTTTTTCGATCCGGAGACAGCCAGGTAGCTTGATGGATTTTCTTATGCTGGAATCTAGTACTACAGATAACCATATTTCGGGCCCCGGCGAAGTCGATCAGCCTCAACCCATTTGGGGAAGTTTCGTCGTGGAGGCTGAATTTACCGACCGTAGTACCAAAGATACCTTCTTTGCCCACCCTGGCGTTGAAGTCGCCAAGCACGATTTTTACATCGTGACGGGGGCATCTCACATAAGTGCGCTCCAAGCACTCATAAAAGGCATCTTTGGTCACATCGTCCTTCTCTTCCGTCGGGGCGTGGGCGCAAATCAGCGATATGTTGAAGAACCTCGCTTTGATGCGGATTGTGGCTAGACGTTCATTCACCGCAGTGAATGATAGTACTCGGCGACGGAGTCTCTCTCCCTCCACGAATCCCACACCAAACCTGCGCTCCTTTATATGGCCACTGTAGTTAATGTCACAAGGACCTACTCGTCTCTGTCCTTGTCCCGTCCATCGCATTTCTTGGACAGGCGGTGATGTCAGCCTTTGTTTTCACGAGGACATCAACCAGCCTGGGCAGACGGCACCTTCCCAATTAAGAGACCGGACATTCCAGGTGCATGCCCTCAATTCGTAGTCCTTATTTCGTTTGCCATGGTTGTCATCAAAAGGGGGGTCTCTCATCCGAGGCTGGTTATAACTATTCACTGGGGGTGTTTTCTTACGTGGCGGGTCCCAAACCCAGCGCACAACCCTATGCAGGGGATGTTTCGCCTTCTCACTTTAGCTCGCCTTCAAACGGATGTTCTTAGGCTACCCAGAGGATACTTGGTTAAAGACCGGAAGTCGTGAGCTGCTTGAGTCACATGTAAAAGAATCGTTTCTGGCCGCTCCCAAGTGAATGGCGATCAGAGAACTTTCCTCACTTGCATGAGCTTCTACACATGACTCCATCCTCCAAATAAATATGTATAGTTTCATATTTTTACGCAACTTGGTATCGATTGCTTAATGTATATTGTACTAAAAAATGGATTCTACACCTTATTATAAGATTGTGTAATTTTTTCCAAATACACTGTCGTTACGGCTATATGACATCTCCAAAAAACCTCAAAACATCTAAATAGCATAAATATGTACAGTTCTATATTTTTACGCAACTTGGTATAGATTGCTTAGTGCATCTTTACTAAAAAATGGAATTCTACACCTTAATATAAGATTGTGAAATTTTTCCAAATACACTATCGTTACGGCTATATGACATGTCCAATAACCTCCAAAACGGTTAATTAGCATAAATCTGTATAGTTCATATTTTTACGCAACTTGTTATCGGCTACTTATTGCATATGTACTACAAAAATCGATTCTACACCTTAATATAAGATTGTGAAATTTTTCCAAATACACTGTCGTTATGGCTATATGACAACTCCAATAACCTCAAAACGGTTAATTAGCATAAAATACATATAGTTCATATTTTTACG
>NW_026038247.1:0-42080 GCF_023373825.1 Bactrocera dorsalis
CGTCTGACCTTCCTCTGCTCTTGCTTTTAGCACAAGAGTTGAGACTCAAACCATGAGCGGTATGAGTTTCGCGGGCCAATTTTGCTGCCAGGAACGTCGAGGGCAACCACATTAAAAAAAATAATAATATAATTTCACAAGCCAGAACAACCATAGGACAAACACTTATGATCCCACCCTCAGCTCATAAGAGACCACCACTACTATAGTAATAGTGCAGTACAAACCCGGACATGCAACCTCATTTTACGGAAAATCAAAGGGTAAATAACGGACGTGACAACGAACAGACTAGTCAGAGCGGAACCAATGAGACGTTGATCCATCCTTATCGAAATTTAAAACACCAGAATCGTTTGACAGAGAACTGAGGTGCCTATCAAGGAAACAGTAATAGAATGCAACAGGGCTATCAACAAAAACGGTCGCAGCAAATTCTGGACGTTACACAGGACCAAAGATCCAACGTGTTAATCATCTGGAGGAGGAAGTTGAGCTACAGACAGTGAATTCATTGTTACGGTGCAGAAGCCTAGAACAAGCGGCGGATGACGTAAGTTTAGATCAACTTAATTTTTTAGGGGAAGGTCCCTCCTACCCTGGATTTCAAAGTTCCTGAGGAGTGGAAAGAAGTGAAACTCCTTATCGATACTGGTGTCGTCGAGGAGTTATATGAAACCAACACCGGCTTTAAGGACACAACATTTCAGGGACACATTCTCTGATAAAAATCTATTCAGCGGGGTTACTTCTATCATGGAAAAATGCTACATGAAAATATTTGGCGTAGTGGCAGAATTTTTCATCTTACTGGACTTAAACATCATTTGATGGCGTGATTGGGCTCGACATACTCAAACAGGGTCCATGCGAACATTGACCTTAAATGCGAATGCAATAAATCATGATTTTGGTGAGGAGGAAATCTTCTTCATTTCCAGTCATGACGTAAGCCATCCTTAGGCTTCAAACAAATCTATGTACCAACAGACGTTAGGGAAGATTTTTCTAGAATGATCCAAAAGTATGAATAGGGTTTTTGCTGACCCCTCAATGAGGCACTACCGTAACAATACAAAGGTGATAGCAACAATTCGCACGGAGGACGAAACACCAGTTAACTCAAAAAAGAAAATAAAGAAAAAAACCCAAATACTCAAGATTATACCCGTAACCACTGAGTGTAAGCCGGATTTCGTGGACAAAGAAATCTAAGGATTTGTTTAGCAAATGGAGTTATCCGGCCATCAAGATCACCCTTTAACAAACCCTAATATGGGTGGTAAAGAAAAAGGGTGTAGACGAAAAACGGACAGGCGGAAGCAGAGATTAGTTATAGGATTTTCGGAAACTCTATGAAAAAAACTATCGGTGATACAATACCCAATTCCCGACCATAACAGTGAATTCCTTTCCAATTTGGGAGTGGTAGTAAATACTTTCAACCACTTTGGACTTAAAATCTGGTTTCCATCAGATTAAACTATTGGAGCGTGATAGGGAAAAAACAGCTTTCTCTGTTGCAAGAATGGCACGCGCCATAGACGAACGTATTAAGAGAGCATATTGGGAAAAGCTTGTTTTGGTCTATGTAGAAACGAAGTTATTATTTTTTCCGGAAAACAAAAACAGCAGCATCTGGAAAGAAGATATAGATTCAATTTTAAATGAAATTATTTAGGGCCAACATGATGAGTGTCAGTTGAAAATCCAAATTTTTTTAGGGACTGAGGTCGAAAACCTGGGGTTCTTAGTTTCACAAGGAGGAATAAAACGTGTCCAGACAAAGTCGACACAATACGAAGTTTTCCCTGAGCCCACCACTCTAAGGGGACTCAGATCATTCCTAGGTCTAGCGGGTTATTATGAGAATGTTTTATAAGGGATTTCGCTAGAATATCAAAACCATTGTCGAGCATCATGAGTAGGCGAATACGGTCGAGTTAGCTGCGTCCCAATCAAAAAAAAAAATCAGAATTGATTTGACGGACGAACAGAAAAAGACCTTCGAAAACAATTAAAGAAATTTTAGCGTCAGAGGATGTAACCCTGACGTATCCAGATTTAACAAACAATTCGACCTAACTACACTACTGACGCGTCGGCTCATGCTATAGGGCGCCGTCCTCTCCCAGGAGGGCCAAACCGATTATACCATTGATTCTCGCACTCTGTCCGGGAGCGAGGAGCATTACGCTACCAATGCAAGGGAATTGTTAGCTATTGTATGGGCATTGAAAGCTCTTAGAAAACTACCTGTAGCGGCGTAACAAAACTTAATGTTATATTACTGACTCACCAGCCGCTGACCTATGGCGGTTTCGGATAGGGAATCCTAATCTCGCAAAATTAAAAGAGTGGAAAAGCCTTCAATAGACGAATGCAACGCAAAGCTAATCTACAAACCAGGAAAGGAAAATGTGGTGGCAGACGCTCTATCTAGGCAACATATAAAATTGCTTTAGATAAACACGAGCATCGGAGACAATTCTAGCGAGGAATCATCAACCCATACAATTGAAAGATCGGAAAAACCGGTAAATTGCTTCCGCCAACCAGATTATTGTGGAGGTAGGTACAGAACCTCAAAGAAAACTTTATAAAAAATAATTTTTGGAAAAAGACAAGGCATATATCATTTCCGTACCGAGAAAAAAAGGATTTATTAGAACTTCTTACAGGAGGCCGCGTAAACACAAACAGCAGTAAACGCAATACACTGGCGATCTGCATGCACTTGCACAGTTTCAACACTAACGAACTGGTGCGAAATGTTTCCAACAGTTAAAAGTTCAGACATACGGAGGAAATTCGTTAACGACCATTTCGTAATCCGAATGAGCAGCAGGAAATTATCGCTGCAGAACATAACAGAGCGCATCGAGCAGCGCAGGAGAACACAAAACAAATTCTAGAGGATTACTTCTTTCCAAAAATGGAGAAAAAAGTTAACCAATTTGTGGGAAATTGTCGAACTTGCTCGCGGGCGAAGTATGATCGGCACCCAAAGAAGCAGCTTATTGCTCAAACGCCCATACCAACATATTGTGGAGAAATTCTTCACATTGACATATTTTCTACCGGGTCCAAGTTCTTCTTGACGTGCATCGACAAGTTTTCAAAATTTGCGATAGTACAGTCGTTGAAATCAAGAACGATAGTAGATGTCAAACCACAGCTCCTTCAGTTACTCAACATGTTTTTCGGTACTCGAATAGTTTATTGCGACAATGAGAAGTCGCTGAATTCACACAGCATCAAAGCTACATTAAAGAATCACTTCAATATCGACAGTGCGAATGCTCCACCACGCCCTCGGACATCAAAGCGTCAGGTCGAGCGATTTCATAGCACACTACTGGAAATAGCACGATGCCTTAAACTTGACAAAAATCTTGATGATGTTGAGGAAATTGTCCTTTTAGCTACGATTGAGTATAACAGGTCCATTCACACAGTAACGGGGATGAAGCCCCTTACCGTATTTCGTTCAATTAAAGATGACAACCAAATACCATGCCGCTTAAGAAACGCACAGGAAAGAGAACTAACAACTCATAATAAGAACAGGCAGGATAGGGAGTTCCCTGTTGGAGAAAAAGTACTTGTTAAAAATAACAGGAGACTAGGCAATAAGCTTACGCCTCTTTATACTGAGGAAGAGGTGGAAAAAGACATGGGTACAACAGTTTTTAATAAAAGGGAGAAGGGTCCATAAGGACAACCTTCGTTAAACTTAATCTAGAACCTAGGCGTTTCTAATGATAAACAATTAACAAAAAATTTCATATATGTATTTTTAGGATTTTCATAATTTTGGCCATATCAATATCGGTAACGACAGGAAGGTTAATCGACTATACCAATGCAAGGTACATTCCGGTGGTCGGTGAGGACCTTGTAATTTGGGAAAATTCAGGACACATCAAGCATGTTACCAACTTGACACTTTACGAATTACTGAGAGACGAGACAATTAATGCCACAGACCACTTTCCTCAGTCACATATGAGGAAGTTACTAGACGCGGAACATAAACCAGATAAGTCGACTGATACAAATGATAAACGCTCACCACAGACAGGCGAGAAGCCTGAATGCCCTAGGGACAGTCTGAAATACATTGCTGGAACTCCTGACCATGACGACTTCAATAGATTAATGAGCACGAGAAGAACAGCTAATTAACTCGCAGGACAGACAGTTACCATAAACACTCAAGTACAGAAAGAAATCAATAACCTTACCATTACAGTAAATAAAATCCTGACAATTAACAAAAGAAAGAGAAATAAACACCGGTCACCTTTATGACATACTACTGGCTAGAAACAGAGCAATTATTACAGAATTAAATAACATTATAACAGCTGTCACTTTCGCCAAAATTGGGGTCTTAAGTCCCATTCTCTTAGACAGTAACGAAATAAATTTCATAACAGGAGACGAGCACTTCACTGACCTTACCGTGGCCGATGTTATGGCAGTAGCTAGAATTAAGATATTACAGTATAATAACATAATTTACTTTTTAATAAGATATCCGATTCCTATGTTTAGATGTAAGAAAATTACTATTTTACCGGTAGCTCATGGCCACCAAATCCTGCACCTAGAAGAATCCATCTTAGCCAAGTGTTATAACCATACCGTAGCCGTAAAGAACTGCAGCGACACAACACCAACGTTTTGCTTACCATCTCCGACTACATCATGCGCTCTGCAACTACTGACTCGCAACACCGCTAATTGCAGTACAACATTTAACAACCTCACACCAATTTCACCGATAAGTGACGGCCTTGTTGTCATCAATGACCAATTGGCTGTCATCGAGGAAAATAATGAGGTCCCTATTACGGTCAACGGAACATACCTCGTGGTCTTCAAAAACAACGTAAAGATTAATGGTACGACTTTTTATAACGAAAATTCTACATTGCCTCTAAAACCTGAAACTCCATGGGCTTCTACAATCAACTTGACGCAGCACACAGAAATATTAAGCGCTTCTTACCTTCACCATGTGAATCTAGAGAATGTTCAAAGGATCAATCCATTATGGCCACGTTACAGGTTTCTCAGCCATTGGTGTCTTATTAATCATGGCATTCACTGTTTACGTCCTTCTCAGGATAAGGAGGACCAAGAGAGAGATTATCATAGCCAGGTCCGTTGAAACTGCAATTAAAACCGCTTCTTTGAGGACCGAGGACGTTCCCCATTTAGAAGGGGAGGAGTTATCGCGAAGAAACGACACACCCTAATTCCCGTCGTAATAAGAGCCTACCACTCTGCACATGTCGCTAAGTCAGCACATTTTGCGTGAGAACATTGGCCAGACATCTAAGTAAACAAACACCATGCACGAGGCGCAAGGTCAGCAAAACGTCAGCAGAGGAGCTACAACGCGATGCGGGTTGGTGGCTTGAGCTAAGTTAGGAATAATTTAATGGGCACTTTATACTTGACAACTAAGCCGTGATGACGGCAAATAATATAACTTCAAATTGAATAATACATTTGAATAATTTATATAACAGTGGCGTGCACAAATGAGTACATAATTCATTTCTTTACTTTTCTGAACGATAAAATAAGTAATAACAAAGAAAATAAAAACAAATATTTTTTCGTTTATTCGTTGTTCCATTCTAAATAAAACAACAAAAAATTCAAAACATAAAGCAACAAATTCATAGAGATAAAAAACCATAACAAAAATAACTCGCATGTACTCAATTTTGCACTTTTCAATAAAGTTGTTAGTGGAGCACTTTTTTAGTACTTGGTCCATAACCCTTTATTTTTTAGCACCATATTAATACGCTTTGGCATGCTTTCAACAAGTTCCTGTATTATTTCTTTTGGTACATTCTACCACTCTAGCTGTACTTGAGCGTACAGCTCTTCTAGGTTTGATGGAGCTGATTGGCACAACCCCAGCCGTCTTCCCACGATTGACCATAAATTCTCAATCGGGTTGAGGTCGGGGCTTTGGGCTGGCCAATTCATCAGATGAAAATTTTGCTCACTCAACCATTTTTTCACTATTTTCGCAGTATACTTTGGGTCACCATCCTGCTGAAACACGACTTCTTCTTCAGGATAGGCACACTTGTCAACGAACTCGGGAAGATGAGTCTGCAAAATGGTGAGGTAGTCTTCCTTCTTCATTATACCTTCAATTCTGTGTAATGGCCCAATATGCCACCAAGTAAAGCATCCCCAAACCATGATGTTTCCACCACCATGCTTCACAGTTTGCTTGACGTGGTGGCGTTGAATGGTATCACCAGGGCGACGCCAGCAGTACTGCTTACCGTCCGATTGCAAATGATTAAATTTTGATTCATCTGACCAAATAACTCGTTGCCAGTCATTTATCGTCCAATTTTTATGCTCTCTTTCAAATTTCATTCGCGCCTTTTGGTTCTTTTTGGACAATGCAGGTTTATTTTTTTTAACGGCTGAAATATAGCCAATGTTGTGGAGCGCTCGTCGTGCTGTCCATTCACTAACGTGCTTATTTTTGGCAACTAAAGTATTTTTCGGTGTAATGGTCTTATTCTGCCTCATTTCTGCCATCATAAGACGTGCATCCGCGTCGGTCAACAGTTTGCGGCAGCCTTTGGTTTGCTCTTTGGGAGCAGTATGTCGTCTTTTTTGAACGCAAATGACCACAGATTGACTAATATTTAACTCCTTGGCTATTTCCCGAGATGAAGCACCATTATTTTTTAAGGAAACTACATTATTCTCCACATCACACGATAACTTTTTCATTTTTTTTAAACACAGAATATTATTGCGGTACACTTGATATAACACTTTATTTGTTACTAATCACACGTTTTTACACATAAATTTGCATTACTGGTCGTAGACGATAGCAAACAATTCAAAACTAACGGTATAAACTGGCTTTATGCTGAGTACATACAAAAGTGCAAAATTGAGTACATGCGAGTTATTTTTGTTATGGTTTTTTATCTCTATGAATTTGTTGCTTTATGTTTTGAATTTTTTGTTGTTTTATTCAGAATGGATCAACGAATAAAACGAAAAAATATTTGTTATGTCTTATTTTCTTTGTTATTACTTATTTTATCGTTCAGAAAAGTAAAGAAATGAATTATGTTACTCATTTGTGCACGCACACTGTACATATTAGTAGATACATAATAAGTACATATGCGCTCATTTACATGGAAAGTGTCATAAGTTGTTTTTAGAACTATGGAAAACAGCATAAATTTATTTGAATAAACTAGTGAAGTGTAGTAAAATATTTTATTTGGCATAAACGTTGTTTGTGAAAAATATAAAGAAAATTTTGATTGCCATGAAATATCTCGTGTTCGAATATAAAAATCCTGTGTTCACGTAAATGAAGCGATATATGTATGTATGTAAGTACATGCATATTAACATAACATACATACATAAGTGTCAGCATAATAATAGAAGTGTTTTTAAATTCATTAGTTATGATGCCAACTAAAACTTATAAATTGTTTAATATCTATACAACATTTTCTTTAGATTAACGCGCCATGTTTTAGTTGAAAAGAACTTATTGGTTTTTTGTTCATAACAATTTTATTTAAAAAACGATAAATTTGAATATTTTTAGAGTTCACGAAATAAGTATTTGACAAAGTCATTCAAACTAAATATCGCAAATCGCGTTGAACGGGATCCGTATATGGGGCTTAACTCACTTTCAAAATTAAATAAAAATAAAAATTATTTTTCTAGACATACATATAAAGAATATGCTAATATTATTACATTTTATGTGCAATGTGTGCAGGGGCGCGTGGACCTGCGCGATATTATGTTAAATAAGTTCGAATTGAAAAACCAAGCTTAAGCTGTTATATCTCTCCTTTATTCAAGTGATATCTTTATATGAGTGTCAAGTTAAAATCAGCCGACAAATTAAAATAAATGTTTTATAGCAGTAATGTTGTTGGGTTGATTTAAGTATTTTCTTATTATTTCATCTACGTTTGGAGTTTTCATTTAAACCAATATTGTTGTTTGTGGAACTATTATAATGTTAACTCGCCTGAATGGTGTGTATGTATGTTACCTATTATTTTACATACATACATATGTTGTGTGACCTTGTGGTTTGTTTTCCATTATGCGTACATTTACAAACATTGTTTTGTATGACAATGCATTTTCATGTTCAATATACAAGTTAAGCTTTTCTCTCGTTGAAAAAGCTAAAAAAAAAACTCAAAATTGTTTTTCGCGTTTGCGTTTAACCAACGGTGCTGCATGGATGGCAGCGCGACCGCGTTACACAGATATTATATATATTTAAACATAAATATTAGTGGGACATGCAGTCCACAGTTTTTATATACAATCTTCTTATCTTTAAAATTAGTATTTAAATTTTAATTAATTTTTATATATATACGTACATATTGCAATTGTATTTTAAATTTTTTTTATGGTACATAAATAGGATATGACGAACCCCTAAGCATTTGTGGACGGCTCCATTGCCGATTCGAAGGATGCTGCATTACTAATTGCGTTAACAAGCAGAAAACGCTGTAAAACAAAATTTCAGAAAGAAAAAGATGTTCGGGAAAGTTGGGCAAAGGCTTGCAACTTTTTTTAAAGTTTGTGTCACCTTCCGATAGTCTTTTTATTTGTCGAAGCCATTTCGATTCGCAGTACGTTACCAAGTTTAAACTATTGCCTGGGGCTTTTCCCTGTTTCAGATTAGGTTCAGCACTAAGTCGTAGCTCATCTAGTGCTGACTCTAGTTGGTGTGTGCCCGCCCGTTTCTAATACTTATGGTCGTCATGAGGTAGCTGTAGGAAGTAAAGAAGAGAAGGACGACATAACTTTGAGGGAATTCGAAGAATATTCAATTTAGAAGAAAGGAGATTAGGATTAGAACCCCAAAATAACGACGTAGGCTATGCATTAGATAGTCGTGAACGATTTGCTCGATCGGCACGGTTACTATCAAAGTAATGCGCTTAAATTGAATAATAAAATCAAAGAGTTAGAGGGTATAATTAAAGACTTGGAAAAAAGGTATCAAGACCTTAGTAAATGTGCAATAGGTGCGGATGTAAATTCAAGCAAAGATGCTGTAACATTCGCTAGGATGATCGTCACGAAGCGCACTAATTTCAGTGACGAAGAAAGGGCATTGGCACAAAATATTAATTACATGTCCAATAAATCCTATAATTTTATGCGTGACGATTTATGTTTCGCTTTACCAAGCAAGAGCTCTCTTTTGCGATGGCGCCCCATAAAGTATGTTGTCCCTGGGTTCGATGCCAATGTCTTGGGAAATTTAAGAAAAAAATTACAAAAAAAATGTCCGTTTTAGAACGAAATTGCGTTCTATTATTTGATGAAATATCAATTAAGACCGACCTAACATACAATAGGGTTAGAGATGTTATTGACGGGTTTGTGGATTATGGGGAAGGCCATCGTGAAATGAAATTAGGTAGTAAGTGTTGTTTTTTCATGATAAAAAGGGTTGAGTTCCAATTGGAAATATGTGTTTTCATATTATATTTCCAAAAATGGACTTCCTACATTCAAATTAAAAGAAATTTTGAATAAGAACATCACAGCACTAAAGTCAATTGGTCTAAACGTAAAAGCTTTAGTCTGTGATCAAAGGGCCTTCTAATATTGCAGTATGAATTCTTTAGCTATTTCTGAAGAAAACCCTTTTTATTTGCACGAAGATTCCAAGATATATTGTTTATATGACTATTGCCATCTTATTAAGTCCGTCCGAAACCACATTTATGAAATATGATATTTCAACCCCAGATGGAATAGCCAGCTTTAAAGTTATAAAAAAAACTTTACTCGATCGATTCAGGACAATACATGTTTCAAGATATGTCCAAAACTCACAGAGGCCCACGTATATCCTAGTTGTTTCGAAAAAATGTCCGTAAAACGTGCAACCCAAGTTCTGAGCAATTCGGTTGCGGCTGGCATAGAAATGGCCGATAGCCAAAATTTATTCGGCTCCGACGAATATATATTAAAATGTGCAAAGCCTACGCAGTTATTTGTTAAAAAAATGAATGATCTATTCGATGATCTAGACTGCAAAAATTTTGTTTCAAAAAACCCCTTAAAATGTCCGCTATTGAAAAACGACTCCGGGAAGGTCCAACGCTTCTTTGATTACATTAAGTATTTAAAATCATTCAAACTTCCGAACATGGCTCACAGTAGGTGTATAGGTGGGTTCTGTTCCACAATTTTTGGAATGATTCAGTTGAGCCAAGAATTATTCAGGGAACAAAAGGAATTAAGTTTTATATTGCTTGGGAAACTGAATCAAGACGCGTTGGAAAATTTTTTTTATAGGGTCCGGGCTAGCCAGGGTATCAATACCCATCCGTCTGCATGAGATACAGTATATAGTAGCTCGTTTAATTTCGATGAAAATTTTGAGGGCAAAATTTTCAAGATAAGGGGGCTAATTGTGAGGATGATGACGATATAAATTTAGACTGGAACTTAGGCCCCGAAGATCGTCATCTCGAAGTAGAGGGAGTCGAACATGAATCAGAGCAACTCGACCTGGAATCGTTTATTATTCCAGACGAAAACTTTGTTGAAGAGGACGACACAGCTGACGTCCAGATCAAGCGTATTACACAGGCTATGGTATTTACCAGAAAATTTTTTGTAAAATTCATTGCAAAAAATGCGCTATGGCAATGACGAAGACACAAAGTGATTTATCGCTTTATTCGGAGGCCCTAATCAAAGCGAAAAATTATAAGGATGACGCGGATTTAAGGCTAGTCAATCCAAGTGATAGGGTCTTCGAAGTGTGTCGACTGCAGATGATGTGGTACGTCAACCTTTTCAACAAATATGCTTATTGTTCAAATGTTCGTAGTCTGATGTTGTCCGCAATTAAAGAAAAAACGGAAAATGTTTTTCCTGAGTGGTTTGACCCAACCGATGAGTGTTTTTACTCATAAAATTAAGTTGTTAGAATACTTGGTAACGGTACTGTTATTCAAAAACGCGAAATGGTTAGTGAAAGAAGAAATTAGTAGTGAACGACATCGGAAGCGCGATGCTAAACTAAAAAAACTAAAGTAAGTTGCAAGTCAAGACCGTTTGATTTAAGAAATCTTACTTTGGGTGAGTAATGAATTCATTGAAAATACATATTTACTTTTTTTAATATTTAGCAATTTATTCTATTTACAGGTTTTTTTATTTTCAGCTTTTTCTTCTATTTTCAGGTCTATCTTGTTGTATTTTCAGGTATTTTTTTCTTCTTATTTTTCTCCTTTTCAGCTTTGCAACTGAGCTTAGCTTTTTTAAACACAAATGTTGTTTCCATCTTGTTTAAGTGCAACATTTGTTTTTAAAAAAGCAAGTGAAATTCAATGACTTTTTTTATATATTAAGTCGTGTGAGAAATTTCCATTTCAAATGGATAATTTCGTAATTCTGCATTATAATTTTTTTAACATTTTAAACTTGCTTATACATTTTATAAAAAATCTTTAAACTGTTAATTTTAAATAACAATGAATCAATAAAATTTGCATATAAGTATATTCTGAAAACAATAACCTTGACTTTGATTTGTTTAAACTTACATACATAGATACATGCAGATATCGCATATGGGCAAGTGCGAAATCAACCCTTATTCATATACAACGTGGCATGCGTAAATGGAAAAAAGCCAACAGATCATATACTTATGAAAGTGCACATGCGTGTACAAAAACATATCTCCGTTGTCACGAAAATCAATGGCCGAAGCTCACGTTTTGTCGAAGAGTCAATGTGTCGAACGACTGACGCGACGAATAGGCGTCACAACATTGTGTTATTGTCCAAGCTGTGCCGAAAAAACAAACGAGCGAACGCCAACCGTCGCCGCTTCCCTTGCCCCTACAACAGCTTCGCCAACAAACTTGCGTAAATATGTATGAAGATGTATGAGCTTGCATACATATCGACGCAGATTTTTGCGAGCCACGGAAAAATATTTTAGATTTGGCAAATATTTTAAATCGACGAGAACTTTGTAGCCACTTTTTGTCACTCCTTTCTGTGTTTCGCGAGTTTGCGGGGTTGTCAGTTTTCCATCAGTACAAATATCAGAAATTGTTCAATTTATGATTTTTAGCTTTTGCCATCGTCGCAAAAAGACGCTTGTCGGCAAAGCCATGATCGGGGAGACGCAATGGTGTTTGCTTTTATGAATGAAGCAAGTGTGCCTGTTGAAAGTACGCTTGCGTTCATGAATGAAAATGTTGTTGTTGCGTATTGTACTAGTTATAAATTTAGGCATTGGCTATTTTGCTGCTATATTGAATTGTGACGCTGCTGATGCTTTTCGAGACGATTGTTGTCTTTTGTTGGTGACATATTTACATGTGTATGCCCATGTATGTATGTATGAAGATTTGTGTATACATTATTTGCTCGGCAATATGTACATGTACATATATGTATATATTTACATATAGATTAGTGCGTGCACATTGTGCTTGTTTATAAACGTATAATGTGCAACACATAAAGCGCACACATATCATTACTAATAAGTCATGTCATGATTTCAAATCATGAAGGCGTTGTATGTACTTATGTACATACATACGTGTGTGCTTGCTACATGTGCATATGAATACGTAAGTTTTAAATTATAAAAAGTATGATTTATGTATATACATACATATATATTACTAGTTTTTTTTATTTATTATTATAGTATTTTACACAGATACGTATATGTATGTACATACTTATTATACACGTATCAAATGTTCATACATACATATACATGTCTACTATATCAAGCATAGGATATAATTAAAAATATGGTCTTATTTTAACATTGAGTAAAATATTGCCTTATATAAAATAGTTAGTTAATTAATTAAAAAGTAATCAATTTGTGATAAATAATTTTCAAATCAAATCATATACATAATTGCACATAAACGCATAAAAATATAAGCCAAAAGGCCGCCATGCCGCTGTAAAATCGAAGAAAGTCTCTGAGCATAATTATCATTGAATGCTCTGCTCTGTTCACGCGCCACTGTTAAAGTTTCTCCTGCCGAGCCAAAAGTGGTGAAATGCACTCATCGCATTTTGTTAGCTTTTGACAGTTCACACGCTTGTCTGTTGTTGGACCTTCTCTGTAAATATACGTTCTCTGATAATAAGACCTAGTAAAAGTCCATATAACTCACCAATTTTGGTGGTACCAAAAAAGGGTACAAATGACAATGGAACACCAAAACTTAGAATGGTAATAGACTACAAAAAAATAAATGAGCATACAATTTCTGATCGTTATCCGATTCCGGATACAAACGTAATACTGTCTAATCTAGGCAAAGCAAAATATTTTTCAACCATTGATTTAGAATCAGGGTTTCATCAAATTTTAATGACAGAAAATGATATCGAGAAAACAGCTTTTTCCGTTAATAATGGGAAATATGAATTTTTAAGGATGCCTTTTGGGTTAAAAAATGCCCCTAGAATTTTTCAGAGAGCAATGGATGATATATTGCGAGAACATATAGGAAAAATCTGTCACGTTTATATGGATGACATAATCATTTTTTCGAAAAAACGTAACTCAACACTTAAAAGATTTAGAAACAATTACAAAAATACTAAGAAATGCTAATATGAAAATTTCATTAGAAAAATCAAAATTTTTCGCTGAAGAAATAGAGTTTTTGGGTTATATAGTAGCTCAAAATGTCATCAAAACAGACCCAAATAAAATAAAACTAATCTTAAACTATCCAATACCAAAAAGTTTGCGAGCATTAAGAGGATTCTTGGGACTTGCAGGATATTATCGTAAATTTGTTAAAGACTATGCTTCGATAGCCAAACCTTTGACAAAATACCTATCAGGAGAAAACGGTAGGATTTCTAAAAATAAATCAAAAAAATTTGAAATAACTCTAGATGAAGAAGGAATAAATGCATTTAATAAACTAAAAAAACAATTAGCTTCAGAAATGGAATTGATACAGCCTGACTACTCAAAAACATTTGTATTAACTACCGATGCATCTAACGTTGCAATGGGTGCGGTACTATCACAAGGGGGTAAACCAATAACCTTCATTTCAAAAACTCTTAATAAAACAGAAAGAAATTATGCAACTAATGAAAAAGAGCTTTATGCCATTGTTTGGGCATTAAAAAATCTACGAAATTACCTCTATGGTGTAACCAATTTGGAAATACACACTGATCACCAACCATTAACATTTGCTTTATCACCCCGTAATCCTAATCCAAAAATGAAAAGATGACACGCATTAATAGAAGAATTTTCTCCAAAATTTGTATATTAACCCGGTAAATCCAATATTGTAGCTGACGCATTGTCGCGTCTTGAATTATATAACATTTCCGGTGATTCCCACAGTCAGGAATCTCAACATTCAGCACAGAGTAGTGAAAGCGTTCAAATACAAGAAACACAAAAACCAATAAATCAATTTAAACAACAAATAACATTATGTAAGAACAGATTTACTGTCCATGAGTTAATTGAAACTTTTGGAAATAAAAGGCATTTAATAGAATTTGATACAGTAGAAAATTTAGTAACAATTTTGAAAGAATATATTCAACCAAAGTTAGTGACAGGGATTCACTGCACCGTTGAAGATTTGCATGAAGTTCAGGAAACTCTCAAACAAACATTTCAGAACAAATTCGTATTTACAAAACTTTTTCCAATGGATATTATTAATAGAGAAGATCAGTCCGGATTAATCGAACAAACCCATAATAGATCTCATCGAAGCTATAATGAAAATATTAAACAAATAGAAAAATTATATTACTAGCCAGAAATGAGGAAAAGAATGAAAGAATACGTTTGAAATTGTATGATATGCAATAAAAATAAAGATGATCGCCATCCCAAGAAAATACCAATTGGCAAAGCCCCAATCACAGAAAAAGAAGGGGAACAACTTCATTTAGACATTTTCTACGCACAAAAACTTAAATTTATCACATGTATAGATGCTTATTCAAAATTTTTAGTATTAAAACATATAGAAGATAAATCAAATATTGAAGAAAAGGTTTTAGAATTGCTTCAAAGCTTCACAGATGTAAAACAAATTACTTTAGACAATGAACCAAGCTTTACCACACCAACATTTAAATCCTTAATGCAAAGGTTAAATATTGAAATTTATTTTTGTGATCCACGTCACAGCATAACTAACGGACAAGTTGAAAGAGTCCATTCAACAATAATTGAAATAGCCAGATGTATTAAAGAAGAATACAATATTGTCAGTAATTTAGAAACAATACTTAGAGCAGCACAAAAATACAATTCAACAATACATTCAGTAACAAATTTTAAACCAAATGAAGTACTTTATAATAAAATAAACCATGAAAACAACTTTAAAGCAAGCACAGGAGAAAATGTTAACATTTCATAATAGACATAGATCAGATAAGCAATATCATCCTGGACAAATCATTTACGAGAAAATAATAGGAGAGAGAAATAAATTAGAACCTAGATATAAAAAACAGCAAGTTAAGGGAAATTTAGAGAATAAAATAATAATTAATAATAGAAACAGAACTATTCATAAAGATAATATAAAATCATAATTTTATAGGTTTCCAATATGATCATTTTAATCTTGACTGCATTAATCAGCTCAGCATCCGCTGATGTTATTGACTATACTCGACAAGACTACGTACTTATCGAAAATGGAGATGTTTCCATTTATGAAGAATACGGGGACCTATTCCACATTACTAATTTATCTTATTTTGAAAATATAATAGCAGACGAAAATAGAAACTTTTACAGTATTAACGAACAAAATCACGACAGCCTAGGAATTATTACACAGGAAACTGAATCTGAAATTTTGATAATTAAAACTTTAATAGAACAATTAAAACAAACCAATTTTCGGCAAAAAAGAGGTATAAATGAATTAGGAACGCTTTGGAAATGGATAGCTGGTACACCAGACCATGATGACATTGTAAAAATTAATAATAAATTGGACGAACTGGTAATAAATAACAATAAGCAATTTACAACAAATTCAGAAATTTTTAAAATAATAACAGAATTAACTGAAACAGTAAATAATATTAAAGGCGATACCGCCAACAGGAAAATAAAAAGAAAACGAAATCAATATGTTATTCATGAACTGCAAAATCTAATAAATACAATAACTTTTGGTAAAATTGGAATTTTAAATCCAACAATTTTACATTATGATGAATTAAAAAACATAACATATTACCAACACGGTATTATGACTATAACAGATTTAATGGACGTTTCTAAATTTAAAATAGCCCAAAAAGGAGACATAATTATAATTTATATTAAATATCCTAAAATACAACTAACATGTAAGTACTATGATGTAAGAGCCATAGCTCAATTAGATGGTAAGCTTATTATTGACCAGAACATAATATATTGTAAAAATAAGTTTTTTAATATTCAAAATTGTAAGACAGAAATTTCAAAAACCTATTGTAAATTAAATAAGAAAAACACATGTTTGTCAGAAATTTTAAATAAAAAACAAGGAAAATGTAACAAAATAAAAGAAAAAAATTTACAAATTGAAGAAATTAAATCAGGAGCGATATTAGTTTCAGGAAAAAACATTGTAGATAACCAAACATTAAATGGAACATATTTAATAACATTTGAAAATTATACTATAATAAATAATCAATCTTATGAAAACATTGAAGTAAAAATTTGGGATTATTTTAAAAACAACCACATTAATAATTTTGAAATATTAGAATATTTTGAAACAACAAATAAAATGTTAAAATTAGACAATATAAATATTTTAGCAGAACGGAACAAGAACATAATAGTAAATTCATATTTTTGGTATATAATTTTAATGTTGGGTATAATTTTCATAACTCACTTAATACTAAAATTAAAAAAATCTCGCGCAATTCCCAAACCAATCGAAAATGCGCAATTTCAAGAAATCACTTACAATGCTCTTTTAAATCAAATATCTAAATTAACTCAAAATAATAGTGAATCGGGGACGATTCATTTTAGGAAGGGGGGAGTTAACGATAGCCTCCACATAGAAACCTTAGCATAACTGTAAACAAAAATTGAATCTTTGCACTCTGCAATTACACTGCCCCATAAACTAGAAACATAATTCACTTTTCTGATTATTTAAGAATTCGATACGCTTTTTCCGTTCTGTATCCAAAAATCCATATCGCTCGCCCTCACACGAAGGCATAATAATAACAATCATAAATAAACCACTTAACATTCCGTTGGAATTTGATGTCACAGCTAAAAATGTAATTCAACACTTTGTTCTGGACTCAATGAAGCTGATGCTTACACTTCAGCTCTAACCTTAAGTAAACAAAAGTAAATTGTATAAATACTAGTATCTTAGAAATAAAGAATTGATTTGTATCTTACAATCCAGAATCACCACAAGCGTTTTTATTTAATCCGCGCGTTCGCGGATGTAAAATATAAATTTTTTTTTTTAAAATTCCCTCGTTACGGGAATTAATTTGCACAACTGCCTCCGATCCTCCGATTCTTCGCCCAATCTCTCGATTTGAGTAACCTTCTTTGTGGTACAGGTGGACCTTTTCACTGTCGTTTAAGTAACTGCCTTTTGGCATTTTAATAAAACCTTAAAAAAAAAAAATATTATAACAACTTTTTTGCACTTTAATAAACGAAAACTTACCAATCTTCAATTTAATTGAAAAAAACTTTTTTTATTTTTAATCACAAACACGTTGTCGGCTTCTCTAATCAGATGAGTTTAAACGAATATGTGCCTGTTTTTGTTTTTTGATTTAAAATGCAACGATTTAAATATAACAACAACAACGAAATTGGGGGTTTGCACTCAATACGAATTTCCGTTAATTTGAAGCCGCTTTATGGCTTGAATTTTCGAAGTTTTTAAACTTTAAAAGCGAATATCTTTTAGGTGTCACGGAAACCAATTTTATCGGTTTTGCTGTCAGAAACAAATCAAGAAGATAGTCGCACACAGATTTGAAATGTAAGTTAAGAAATCAAGTTATTTTATTGTTATGAATTAATTTATCTTTATTTTTATAGGAGAAAACATAAAAATAAAACACGAAATGTCTTAATTATTGAGTTTTGGAAAAAATTGCGGATATTTAAGAGGTGAGCCTTCTTTAGAGGCGTACATATGAATAAAAAAACCATTTTTTTGAGTTTTTTTGGGAGGGAAAGAATAATTGATTAAAGAGAAGTTTCTAGGGTTTATAGTTATAAGTATATTTAAACATCATCTGCAATTTTTCTTTATACGAATCTTTTACATTTTACCTTTGGGAAGCAATTTCCAGATGCTTTAGGCATGTGCATATGCCGGGCAAGATGCAGGTCGCGATTTCTATCGGAAACAAAAAAATCAAAGAGTTTCATAGTTCTTAATAACTTATGTTCAAGTTAAATTAATAAAATTAAAAAAGGGAAAATTTGAAAGAAGTGTTTTTTGACTAAAAAAATTTTATTTTAACATATGTTCAAACATAACTTTTCTTAGTTCTTTTAGTTTAAATAGAGCACAATTTAATGCCAAAGATTTCCCCAAATTTGCCCATTAAAAACTTTAATAGGTATTGGTTTTGCGTATGTTCGAAAAGACGAAAATCCAATCAGATTCCGTGACATCATTGAAAATCAGAATTGGTTTGCAATTCTGACAGCTAAGTGCGCGGCCACGCACTGAGCGATGAGCGACTGAGCGATGAGCGACGAAATTAAAACATATGAAATGCCATTGAAGTGACCACGCAGTAAGCGATGAGCGACTGAGCGACTGAGCGATTTCTCTGCGACTGAGCGACGTCGCTTAACAATTAAAACATGTTCTAATTTTCAGTTGAATGCTGAGCGACGAACAGAAAGAATGGACAAATTTAACATTGAAATGCTTATTTCTGAGGTGCAAAGCTACCCGGTTTTGTGGCAGGATAGCCACAAAGACTTCAAAAATAAAAATATCACTGACAACATATGGAAAAAACTGGGAGAAATATGTGGTTGTTCTGGTGAGTGTTTTTTTTATTCATAAAAAAAAAAATTGATTGTTAACATATGTATTAGCATGATAAAATGATTTGATGAGCTTCATTAAAAAAATCGTTGTTCCGGTTCCTATGGATGGGAATCTTTCGGAACCAGAGCAATATCAATGTTGCAATCCTAATTATTCGACTTTGATTAACGATCTACTAAGTGAAGAAGACTCTGTTTTTAAAACTGTTGATTTCCCTGAAACCAGCACTTCTGTTTCCACCAGTTGCTCTACAAATGTGCCACCAAAAACAAAGAAAAGAAAGGGAAAAAGAAGCGAGTTTGAATCTGAATTTCTCCAAATTAAAAAGGAGCGAATGGAAATTTTAAAAGCTGAGGTAGAAAAAAAGGAAGAAGATGATGATGATCTTCAGTTTTTTAAAAGTTTCTTGCCATTTATGCGGCAATTTAACAATATTGAAAAATTAGAAGTCAGAGGAGAAATACAAAATGCAATTTTAAACAAATACCGGACATCGTACATATTGAAAGAATCTATCAGGAAATTTACGTAGATTTTGATAAAAATGATTAAATTCACCGAACCTCCATCTTGTTTGGTTTATAGGATGAACACCATACTTTCTTTTTTTTATACGTAGCAAGATTCTATAAACATGATATCTATTTTCAAGCAGTAATATACGCTGTACAGCCCTTGACAACGGCATTTTAGCAACTAATCGCTCAACAACAGTCGCTCAGTAAAAAGCCATACGTCGCTCAAAATCGTCGCTCAGCAGCTCATCGCTCAGCCGCTCATCGCTCAATCGTTTACTGCGTGGCCGCGGCCTAAGCAGTTCTATCTTGGATTTCACAACACCCCTGAAAATAATATATGTACGTATTTATATACAATCACATGTATAAGAGGTTAATTAAAAAATTTTAAATATGATGTTAGGATATGACGATGCACCTAGGCATTCGTGGACGGCTCCACTGCTAGGGAGAAGATGCTGCATTAGCAGCTGCGTATCAAGGGCGACACTGTTCCAGTTCCCTAAAAGGGAAGATGTTTGACAGAGTTGGGCAAAGGCTTGCAACATAGTCGCATCGCCTTCCGATTCCCTTTTTATTTGTCGCAACCATTTTGAAACAGAGCATGTTACTAGATTCAAACTTTTGCCTGGGGCTTTTCCTTGTTTGAGATTAGAGTCAGCACTGAATCATAGCTCGTCTAGTGATGACTCTGATAGGGTTTGCCCGCCCGTCACTAGAACTTATGTTCGTCATAAGGTAGCTGTAGTGGAGAGGACGACATAACTTTGATGGAATTTGAGAAATATTCCATCCTTGATGAAAAAATATTAGGATTAAGGTAAGAAAGTAAATGCGAAGGCTTTGCATTAGACAGCCGCGAGCGATTTGCTCAATCCACGCGTTGTTATCAAAGTAAGCGCTGAAATTAAATAAAACGGCCAAAGAGTTAGAGGGGGTTATTGACGATTTAGAAAAAAAGTATAAAGAACTACAAAAACGTGCAAATGTGCTATTACATTCACAAGGATGATCGTCACGAAACACACATTTTTTAGTGACAATGAAAAGACATTGGCACAAAATATTAATTATATGTCCACCAAAGCTTATAGTTTCATGCGTGACGATTTAGCTTTCTCTTTACCGAGTAAAAGTTGTTTTTTGAAATGGCACCCCATTTGGTATGTTGTTCCTGGCTTCGATGCCAATGACATATCAAATTTAAGCAAAATCGCCAAAAATATGTCCGTTCTAGAACGTAATTGCGTTTTTTATTTGATGAAATCATCATAAAGTCCGACCTATCTTACAATAGAGTTAGGGATATTATTGATGGGTTTGTAGACTATGGGAAAGGCCATCGGGAAATGAAAATAGGAAATATGTGTTTTCATACTATATTTCTAAAACTTTGATTAAAAATATCGTAGTACTAAGTCCATTGGATTTAACGTTAAGACTTTAATCTGCGAGATCAAGGGGCTTCAAATTCTTCAATTTTCAATTCAGCAGAAAAACGCTTTTACATGCACGAAGGTTCTAAATATGATATTTCAACTCCTGATGGAATAGTCACTTTTAATGTTATTAAAAAACTTTACTCAATTGACCAGAGCAATACACATTTTAAAATCTGCCTTAAACTAACGGAGTCCCATGTTTACCCCAGCGTTTTTGAGAAAATGTCAGTAAAACTTGCCATTCAGATTTTTAGCAATTCGGTCGCGGCGTGCATCGAAATGGCTTATAGCCAAAATCTATTCGGCAGTGACGAATATTTATTAAAATGTGTAAAGCCTACGCAGTTATTCGTCAAGAGAATGAATGATCTCTTTGACGATTTAGACTGCAAACAATTTAATTCCAAAAATCCGTTAAAATATCCACTCTTAAGAAATGAATTCGGGAAAGTCCAACGGCTCTATGATCACATTGAATTTTTACATTCCATTAGATTACCTCTCGGTGCTCAGGTTAAATGTATTGATGGCCTTTACAATACAATTAGGGGTATGCTAATTCCTTGGGAAAATGAATCAAGATGCGTTGGAGAATTTCCTTTATAGAGTCCGAGCGAGTCAGGGTATTAATACCCATCCGACTGCCAATGAAATCCAGTATATTGTAGGTCGTCTAATATCTATGAAGATACTTATAGCGGGATTCTGTAACCAGTCTCTAGTCTCTATTTGACACATTTTGAGGAAAAGTCTCAATTTGAGACTAGTTACTATTCACTAAACAGTCTCTAGCGTTAGTCTCAAAATATTGAGACCTGGTAGTTAGCAGGTCACAAAACTAAAAAGAGCTCTTGTCTGCCATTTTGAATATACTGAATAGAGATCATCATAGATATTAATCGATTGTCGTTTCTTTATATTTTGTAAGCCACTCAAACACGAAAAGATGAAAAATAAATCAATTTTACATAAATTTCGTATATATTATCACACAAACTGAACATATATTTTCATTTTTAATGATAATTATGTTTTTTGACTATGTTGTAGAAAATTTAATATTTGTTATCGACAAATTTATTTTCATTCAAGTGTAAAAACATCTCTGATTAATGAAATGTAATAGATTCTGTGACTTACTTACAGAATAGCAAAATCGTTTCAAGTCTCAATAATTGTCTCTAACTTAAAATCTGAAATTTCGAGACTGTCTCAAGTTACAGAATCGCACGGTTAGACAAAATTTTGAGAATAAGGGGAAAATTGCGAGGATGATGACGATGTTAATTTAGATTGGAATTTAGGCCCCGAAGATCGTCATCTAGATGTGCAGGAAAGCGATCAAGAATATGAGCAACTCGGTTATTGTTATTCCAGACGAAAATTTCGTTGAAGAGGGCGATGAAGCTGATCAAGCGGTACTACAGAGGCCAGGTGTTTACCATAAAATTCTTTGTAGAATTCATTGCGAAAAGTGTAAAAAGGCAATGACTAAGACACAGAGCGACTTAATGCTCTATTGGGAGGCCCTCATCAGAGCGAAAAACTACAAGGATGACAGCGATTTAAGGCTGGTCATTCCTAGTGATAGGGTCTTCGAAGTGTGTCGACTGCAAATGTGGTACGTCAAGCTCTTCAACGAATATGCTCATCAGTTCAATGTTCGTTTTCTAATGTTGTCCGCTATACAACAAAAAACCGAAAAGGTTTTTCCTCAGTGCACAGTGGTCGATTTCTTAGGCCAAAAATAAAAAAATAAAAGTTAGAAATTTACCACTGTTTGTATCAAAGATATTTTTTATAACATCAATAAAACTAACAGTAAATACATTTTTGTTCTATCCCATTCGTAGGGACTACGAAAAGCGAGAGAAGTGAGACAATAGAAACAGGCGGACTCTGCAGTGAATAGCTTAAAAATGATTTCTTATCATAAATTAAATTGCAATATAAAATCGTGTTTGATCCCCATAAATCGAAATGAGTATTGATAGTAAAAGCATATAACAAAGTTGTTTTTATGTAATAGTATGTTGTTTTATTATTTTAAAACAATTGCTTTATAAGTGCCCTTTTGAGAGGTATGTATGTTTTTCTATACACTTACATCGATTTAAGGTATACAAAAAGTTGTGATCCTTGTCTCGCCCTCAAATGAATCAAGTCTGTTTATATTAGTTAATGTTTTCTAAGTCTATGCTATTGATTTCAGCTGCAACTTTTTGCAACTTTCTTTGTTATTCATGTTATTCTACCAGGCATGCGATTTTTCCTGTGTAATTTTTTATAATTTTTTGTATTTACGTGTATGTAAATATTTGTGTATATTTATTTGTGTGTATATTTTATTGCTTTTCCATCAGACATCTACATATGTACATATATACAGTCAGCGTCAAAAGAAAGTGTACACGTTTTTTTATTACATCAATAATTGAATTTCATATATTTGTTAAATGAAACAATGGGACATGTTATATTTTTAAAAAATGGTATTTAATTCTTTTCTAAATTATGGGAAAACAAAAACAGAATTCTTACAACAACAAAAGTTATAAACAAAAAACTTAAAATTCTTCATTTTTTGGCGTCAAAAGAAAGTGTACAGAGTGCTAATGTGTGACATAATCAATAATTAGTATTTTGTTTGTTTTCCATTTACTTTAATTACGGCTTGTAAACGACGCGGCATTGAGTTAACCAGATTTGCGGTTACTTCCGGTGTGATTTTTAGCCATTCCTCTGTTAGAACGGATTTGAGCATCTCCTTACTGCTAATTGTTCGTTTTCTTATTTGTCTGTCTAGGTATTCCCAAAGATGCTCGATGGGGTTAAGATCCGGTGACTGTGGGGGTGATCCAATTACTTAGGCATCCATTCCTTCACAATCTTCGCCGTGTGTTTAGGATCATTGTCCTGTTGGAATATCCAACACGGATCCAAATGTAATTTTTCGACAATAGAATGGAAATTACTCTTCAGGATGTTCAAGTAATCCATCTTATCCATAGTGCTTTCTATAAATATTAAATTGCCAACCCCGCTCGCTGCCATACACCGAGCCTCCCCCATGCTTCACATACTGAACACATAACGACGACCAGACGACAAACGACAAACGAGAGTACGAAAGTGAAATGAAAACAAAACAACGCATGTACACAAAACAACGCAGCTGTCCATTTTGCATGTACACAATTTCGTTGTGGCCATACTAATACCTTGCACTTCAATGAAATTTTAGTATTTTGTTCAAAGTTAAATTTTTTATGCAAAAAATAAGTAAATAGGTATATATTTTTGTTTTAAATTATCAATTGTTATTACAAATGATATAATAGAGCTATTTTATGCTTTTATTTGTAAAATAACGTCAAGTTTGTAAGAGCTGTGAATAATTTTACATTTTATCATCTCTCTTCTTCCATTCTACTGTCGTTCTACTGTCGTTGGCAAATAGGAATTAGCGAGAATGACAACTGTCGGCCTACAGTCGTGTTTTCGTGTCGTCGTCAAAATAAGTGTCCATAAGAACGTGTGTAATATTTGACAGATGTCGTTTGTCGTCTGTCGTCGTTATGTGTTTAGAGCTTCACTGTGGATATTATGTTTTGTTCGGCAAATGCTTGATTTTTTGTTCTCCAAATTTTTGTTGCTTTTTTCTTTCCAAAAACCTCAAATTTGCTCTCATCGCTAAAAAGAACGTTATTCCAAAACGGAATGTCCTTCCACTCATACTTTTTAGCGAAATTTAAACGCTTTTTTTCGTTGGTTTTTGTAATTAAAGGCTTTTCCGCGGTACTCTTCCATGGAGGCCATTTGCATATAATGCGCGGCGAATTGTACTGGCACTAACAACTATCCCTGACGTTTCTAAAATATTTTTCGATAATTTTACCGCACTTTCAGAAGGATTTATCTTTACCCTTCGTACAACAGACCTAACATCAGCACCACTAAATCGCTTTGGTCTACCAGATTTGGGACGATTTTCCAATTTTCCATACATTTTTTGCTTGTCAATTATTTTTTTTTACAATATTATGACTTTTATTAATAGTAGAACCGATTTCTCTTAAATTTTTTCCTTCTTTATGGAGTTTCAACACAAGTTCGCGTATATCAATGGATGTTTGTTTACCCATTGCTCTTACAATTCTGATTTTTTTACTGATCACTACTTAACGAACATAAAGAATGACTGATTTGTATTACTTTTCATTTAACCAGCGACGACATAACGGTTTTTCAATAATACGCTATCTTTTGAATGTCAACTCAATGCCGCGTCGTTTACAAGCCGTAATTAAAGTAAATGGAAAACAAACAAAATACTAATTATTGATTATGTCACACATTAACACTTTGTACACTTTCTTTTGACGCCAAAAAAATGAAGAATTTTAAGTTTTTTGTTTATAACTTTTGTTGTTGTAAGAATTTTGATTTTATTTTCTCATAATTTAAAAAAGAAGTAAATACCATTTTCAAAAAATATAACATGTCCCATAGTTTTAAATAACAAATAAAAAAGCTTGTACACTTTCGGGGAATGTTTAGATTAGTATCTCATCTTGAAGAGGGTTTGTGCAAAGGGGGTGGGGGCTGGGGGCTTGCTACCCCTCTCATTTGAAAGGTAATGAATGGAGCTTTTGAATAATAGCACCCTTCCCCCCTAGGACCAGCCTCCTGAAAATGGTGAAAAATCGTAGTTTTTCCATACAATTTTCACTAATTATTATAAAATTTGTGTATTTTTACGCATAGAGTGACTCTATGTTTATTATTTTTATTACTTCAATGAATTAAAGTGGAAATCCACTTTATTTGAATAATAACTGAACTGAACCAGTCGGAGATAGTGCCAGATGACAATTTTTTTCCAAAGCTCGCATAATCCTCCCTATAAATACCTTCCCGCGTAAAGCGGTGGGCAAAACAATACATTAGGTAAAACACGTGGGAAAGCTTATTTTGACGCCTTCAAACCACGTGCCCGCTGCCCTTGAAATAAGGGACTTTGTCCAACAATTGCCCCTAGAGCATTTAAAATACCCTACTGGGTGGCGTTTGTGCAATGCCATTTGAGTTTTGTGAATGGCACAAAGCCGGCTTTTTGGCAACAGGCCGTATACCTCGGCAAATAATACGCATAATTCATGTGAGCCCAAGTGTTTGACCATTTGTGCTATATTCCACTGCTGTATCATCGTAGCATCACGACACATTGCTGCTGCAGCGCTCGTGGATGGAATATCATCATCTTTGAAAAAATATTAGATATTATTTTATATAATACTGTTTTCAAAGAAAAGTTCAAAGCTCCCTGAAAAGCGCCGCAGGCGAAAATTTGGATTAAAAAATCGCGCGATTATATAGACGTAATATATTGCCTACTTTTCAGAGAGCTAAATAACGTATTATATTTACCTGATTGGTTATTTGACATCATTATAAAGTTATTTTATTTAATTGTATTAACCCTAGACGGTAATCCTTCGTCAAATTGACTACGAACTATTTTATTTTCATTGTAAATATGTTTTTAATTGTTCGTGTTGATCTCCGCTTTCGTACGACGGTATAAGTTTTCCTTTTTTTTTACTTGTATTTATTAATAATGAAATAAATAAATAAAAAAATAAAAACGCGTTCATTATTTCGACTCACACCCTACTGAAAATGGATTTGAAATAAGTCGTCGTCATATTGACGAAGGATGACGTTAATGTACAAAAAAAAAGGATGACCGTCCAGGGTTAATAATTTCCAATTGCGAAAACACGTTTTAATTAAGGCACGCGAATATAGTAAAATAAAAATTTGAATTCTATTGAAATCAATATACCGTTAATACAGAAGTAACCCAACCTTAATTGAGCGTGGCCCTAAGGATGGCACGATTCCGATTACTTTGGCGAAGGGGTAAAAAAACCGAATTTCCGTATAAATGGGGTATGTACGGATAGGGGAGCTTCTCCAGAGGAGGAATATCAAAAAAAAAAACCTTAAAAATAACTAATATTTTTTGAAATATTCACGTTTAAAAATTCAAAAAATTGCACTAGGAACACATGTTATTTCTCCATGTTTCACTAATTTTTTTCACGTTTTTGACTATGTATATTCAAATATACACTCTAAGCATTGAAATAAGCACACATTTCACAATTATTTTGCAAGATTTCAACTAAATTTAGTAATTTAAAAATCACTGCTCAAATTAATGGCTGAAAAGTTTAGAGCGCTTATATTTACAAGGAAAACCAGCATTGCCACACCTTTAAAACCGAAAGTGAACGATTTTTCAGTGTTTCACCGCGTTTTCTTTGTTTGTACTTTCGAGTGATTCTTTTTTCTTTATTAACTATAAAAAATCTATAAAAAAGATTTTTCAAGCTAAAATTGAATATGTGAACACTTTTCCATATACATACTTATTATATATATGTACATACATATATGAATATATGAATAATATGTGATCTATATTTAATAAACACAGATAAGTAAAATCGTGTGATAATATTATAATATTACGAGCGAATACCCGAGTTGACTGAAGTACTTTCGCGTAGCACTCCTTTCTGTGTTGGCGGCCTTCGGCCTCGCTCTAAAAAAATAACCCTGGCCGAGCGAATACTCGGGGTGACTGAAGTACTTTCGCGTAGTACTCCTTTCTGCGTGGGCGGCCTTCGGCCCAGCTCTAAAAAAATAACCCTGGCCGAACGAATACCCGGGGTGACTGAAGTACTTTCGCGTAGTACTCCTTTCTGCGTAGGCGGCCTTCGGCCACGTTTTAATAAAATAACCCTGGCCGAGCGAATACCCGGGATGACCGAAGTAGTTTTGCGTAGTACTCCTTCCTGTGTTGGCGGCCTTCGGCCGCGCTCTAAAAAATAACCCTGGCCGAGCGAATACTCGGGGTGACTGAAGTACTTTCGCGTAGTACTCCTTTCTGCGTTGGGCGGCCTTCGGCCGCGCTCTAAAAAAATAACCCTGGCCGAGCGAATACTCGGGGTGACTGAAGTACTTTCGCGTAGTACTCCTTTCTGCGTGGGCGGCCTTCGGCCCAGCTCTAAAAAAATAACCCTGGCCGAGCGAATACCCGGGGTGACTGAAGTACTTTCGCGTAGCACTCCTTTCTGTGTTGGCGGCCTTCGGCCTCGCTCTAAAAAAATAACCCTGGCCGAGCGAATACTCGGGGTGACTGAAGTACTTTCGCGTAGTACTCCTTCCTGCGTGGGCGGCCTTCAGCCGCGCTCTAAAAAAATAATCCTGGCCGAGCGAATACTCGGGGTGACTGAAGTACTTTCGCATAGTACCCCTCTCTGCGTTGAAAATAAAAAAATAATATATACTATATCGTCGCCTAAAATACAAACCAATGTATCATCAAAAATAAATAGAAATCGCTGACAGATAATAATAACCAAAATTTACTATTTTATAACGCAAACACAAATTTTGTTTTCAATATGACTGCATAATAACCAAAAAATATAACCACTATTGAAATAAAATTTAAGTTGTCGTTGTAAAATGGATAAATTTTGGTTATTATATCTGTCAGCGATTTCCATTTATTTTTGATGATACATTGGTTTGTATTTTAGGCGCCAATATATATACATATTATTATACTTAAAATATGAGTTTTGGGTATGAAGTGGTTATAATTTTCGGTTATCATGCACTAATATTGAAAGAATTTGAGTTTTCGTACTGTACTGTATACTTTACACTTTATCACGTAATATTATTATATAATATTACTTATACATATGTACAGGGGAGGCCATTTAAAGTTGACCCATTTGTTTCTAAAAAAAAAAGAACAAAAGAAAACAATGTTTTTTGTTCATTTCAAAAAATAATTTATTTTGGTCCAAGGGATTTGTTTCAGCTAATATTTAAAAATTAGATCGCGTAAATGGGCACCTTTAGCTTTGACAGCTAAATGCACTCTTTTTTTCGACATTTTCCATGACTTTGGCCAATGTTTCGGATGATATGGCGGCTGTTTCACGTCGAATGTTGGCTTTCAGTTGAGCTAAGGTCTTTGGCTTATTAGCGTATACCTTGGATTTCAAATAACCCCACAAATAAAAGTCTGGTGGCGTCAAATCTGGTGATCTCGGTGGCCAGTCAACATCACCATTTTTCGATATCAATCGCCCGGGGAAAAATGGTCGCAATAAATTGATTGTTGGTCGAGCTGTATGGCATGTAGCCCCGTCCTGTTGAAACCAGAAGTTATCCATGTCATTTTCGCGAATAATGGGTATCACAAAATCCGTTATCATGGCTCGATAACGCTCACCATTGACTGTTGTCGTGGCTCCATCATCGTCTTCGAAAAAAATACGGTCCGATGATCATATTCGCGCAAACACCGCACCAAACTGTTACTTTTTGGTCGTAAAGAGGCTGTTCTTCAATTAATTGAGGATTTTCGGTGGCATAAAATCGGCAATTTTGCTTGTTTACGCCTCCATTCAACGAGAAATGTGCCTCGTCTGACATGATGAGTTTTCGCCAAAAGTCAAGTTCGTTTTCAGCCATTTCGATGGCCCATTTGCCAAAATTAAGGTGTCGCGGATAATCAGCTGGGTTTAGTTTTTGTGCCATTTGAATTTTATATGGAAACATCTTCAAATCTTTATGAATTATGCGTCGGAGAGTGGTGCGAGAGATGTCTAATTCCTGAGAGCGGCGATAACTCGATGTCGATGGAGTCTCCTCAATACTGGCTCGTACAGCTTCGATATTTTCATCAGAACGTCTTGTGCGTTGTCTGGATGCATGACTGGCATTACTGAGATTACCGGTGTTCACAAATTTTGCGTATAAAGACTTAATTGTGTTCTTAACTGGAGCACTTTTCACTTTATTTTTTTTGCGAAACGCACGTTGAGTTAACACAATTGAAAAGTTATTTTGAATATTATTCTGATGAATTTCAGCGCGTTCTTTTGGAGTGTACTGTTCCATGGTATAAATTGTCTTCGAATGATATATAATATTATTATATAATATTACTAATACATGTATATAATATTACTTATTTTAGGTAAAAACCTGCCAAAAGTGTAAAATGTAGATTTATTTAAAAGATTATAGTGCAATTTAATTAATTTGAAGTGAAAAATGTGAAAAAAGTGTGTCTAATGTGGTGAAATAGCTCCTTGAAATGGTCCAATTTTGCGAATTTTTTAATCAGAGGACTTTCTCTTTCCAACGGTACCTTCAAATCGCGGCGCCAAAGAAATCGGAATTGTGCCCCAAGGTTCCACCCCACACCACCCCACCCCACCCCATTTCGCATGTGTTAATACTTACAACCATCGATACAAAACCAGTCCTATGTAAAGTAACCCAAAAGTATATAAGACCTACCATTTTGATTCGTTGGGTTATTACTGTCTTCCTTTTCTGCTTATTTTCTTCGTCGTTTGACAGTTCATATTCAGTAATTTTGCTTACATTTCAAGGAAGACTATAACACGTAATTGAAAGCTGTTTTATTTATTAAATTGTACATAAAATTGCAACTTCATAATTTGTCATTAAATCAATTAAATATATTTCAAAGAATGTGTGTGTGTTAAATTGGTTAAATTTTTTGCAAGCAGTGCAACAAAAACTTCAAAAGAAGAGAGCCATTGTTTGAGCAAATGTGAAAACTAAACCCAACCCAATTAATTATTTAACATTTAACAACACGATTTTAAAACTTCACTTTTTTTATAAAATCACGATTTTAGGACAACCCTATTCACTTCTTGTTCACTTATTCGCACTAACTTTACGTACAGTATGTCAAGAATGAGTTTACACATGGAAAATAAACACACTTTTTCAATTTCAGTAGCAAAATATATTGCTTTTTACTTTAGTTTAACTTATCTTTTTGTTCGATTATATTTACATACAGTATTTACAGTGAATTGGTACAAAAAAAACGGAAAATTCAATGGAAAAACAAACAAAATACAACAAAAGCAAATATCATTGAATTTTGTTAGTGTCAAGAAACTCTTTTCACTATTCGTTTTTTTCACTATATTAGCATGTGTTACACGATCAACGGTAATTTACCGTTAACTATTCTACGCAATGATATTTCAAATGATTTTGTCAATCAGTTGGTGATTAGTTTTTGCTTTGTTCGCGTCTAATATTCCTCTTACTGTTTTGTTAATATGCCGGGCAAAAGGTTATCATTTGAAGTGGTCCAACTATTGTACTATAATCACCAATTAGGAAAAAGTGTTAGAGAATTATCAGAAATGTTTTCTGTAACACGTAAAACAATGTATAATGTGATAAATCGTGCGGAAAATGAGGGAAGACTAGAACCAAAGCGAGGAGGAGGTCCTAGATTAAAACTTACTGACCGGGCACAGCGCCTAATGACACGGAAACTTGATCAAAATCCAAGAATTTCGGTTAGGGCTCTTACGAAGGAACTCAACGAAGAGTGCCAATATTCAGGTTTCTCATGAAACTGTGTGCCAGGCCATGCTACGACACGAATATGCATCAAGATGTGCTGTCAAAAAAACCACTGTTGTCTACCCAAAATGTTGAGAAACGTTTTTCGTTTGCTATGAAGCTAACTTCGGAACCTGTGAATTATTGGGATAATGTCATATTCTGCGACGAGACCAAAACGATTTTGTATTATTATGTTGTATTACAACGATGGACCTAGTAGAGTGTGGCGCAAGGCGTAACATCATTCCGACTGTGAAATTTGGCAAGATGTCCGTCATTATTTGAGGATGGATCTCATGTAAAGGAGTAGGAAATTCGGCTTTCATAGAAAAGACTATGGATGCGAAACAATACTTAAATATTTTAAAAGCCAATTTATTAAGCAATGCTGTAAAATTTGGATTTGTAACAGACAATAAGCCAAATTCCAAACTTTATTAAGATAACGACCCTAAACATAAGGAGTATAATGTGAAGATGTGGCTCCTATATATGTAATTGCGGTAAAGTAATAGTCCAGAGTCCCAACTTAAACCCGATAGAAAATTTGTGGGCGTATTTAAAGAAAAGAGTCGCTAAACGGCAGCCAAAGTACATGACAGCACTTAAAACCACAATTCTGGAGGAATGGCAGAATATACCTAGTAGCTACGATATGGAAAAGATAATTCATTCCATAAAAAAGGACTACAATGTGTTATAAATGCTAAAGGTTATCACACTAAATATTAATTGTACATTAAATCCAAATTATTACTTAGTATTAAAGCCCGTGTCATCATTTGTGAAAAGAGTTTCTTGACACTAACAAAATTTAATGATATTTGCTTTTGTTGTATTTTGTTTGTTTTTCCATTGAATTTTCCGTTTTTTTTTTGTACCAATTCACTGTAAATAATGTATGTAAATATAATCGAACAAAAAAATAAATTAAACTGAAGTAAAAAGCAATATATTTTGCTACTGAAATTGAAAAAGTGTGTTTATTTTCCATGTGTAAACTCATTCTTGACATACTGTATTTATTTACTTACGATAATATTATGTACATAATTATATTATTTTTATACATAAAACTCACCTGGACATTTCCCCTTCTGATGGGAAGGGATACAGCGGCACCCCCAAACTGCAACCAGTAACACACTTCCCAGTGGGACTTGGTAGTAGGAAAGAATTGGATACTTCCTACTAAAAGAATAAGTAGAGGTACTTTCCTACAATAATACTATCTAATTTCGTTTTTCTGATCAATGTCATTGGAGCGAAGGACCTCCACTTCGCTTACGAATTCATATGACGGAAAGTACTTTCCCCACACCTAATTTTGATTAATTCAGTAGGTAGTTACTATAAACCTAATATTTCGTGTGCTTCGAAGTACTTTCCCCACACCAATATTTTATTAATTCGGTAACTACTTACTATAAACCCAGTATTTCGTATACTTCGCTATATAAACCAGGGATGGGCACATTTTTAGCCCGCAAAGTTAGCAAAGTGCGCACGGGGGCTAGATGAGGGGAATATCAGTTTACGGAGAGAAGGGTATAACAAGTTGAGAAAAGTTGCGAAAAAAATCAATTACATTCCTCCGTAGCTTGATGTTCATCGCAGAGTGGTTGCGGCAATACTGACATTGTACACAATTTTTAAGAGTGGAAGTTTACTTCATATCGGAATTGTACAGTTGTGTGAACAAAAAGAGGTAAACATAATTTGCACGTTTTAGAGATTCGCTTTAATATCTGTTTTAATTTACCTTTGGATGCTGGAAACTCTAATTACTGTTAGGAAAAAATATATATATGTTATACTTGTATCTAAAAACAATTTTATTTAATAAGAAAACAGCATATTTTTAAAACTTCACAACACCTTATGGTTGTTCCTATTTTGTTCACACCACTGTACATGTGATAGATCAGTTAATGGGGGTGATGCCAGTTGTAAAAATTCATTTTAGTTACAATTGGGAAAACTTTTATCAAGTTGTGGGCTTTTATACGTACATATGCATATCTGCATATATGTATAAAAGAAGATACTTATGACCATTATATATATTGTGTTTAAACATATTGCAGTTCCATTTAATGAAAATGCTTATATAAATATATGATTTGTGATATTTTCAGTTTGGTTGTTTTATCAAAATATTTAAAGAATTGAGGTTTTTTCTATATGTAATTGTTCTGTTAAATTTTAAAACTCTAAGTTGCCTTCTGCCCTCACCTAGCCCTCAAAATGTGCACTCGTGCCCGCACGGGTAAAATGCCACTGAGGGCTAATATGCCCATCCCTGCTATAAACCTACCAATAGCGGAAACAATGGACACCATTAATTTTATTTAAATATTTTATTTTTTAGATTTTAATATGGAGTTCGTTTTAAAATGACGATTTTTCGCCAGTTTTAAAGCTTGTCGCAAGTCTTTAACAAACTCGCCATGGGAATATCCTTCTTTCATTGATGCCTATGAAATCATAAAAAATTTTAGAAAATATGTATATATTTTTTCCTTTCTAAAATTATTTACCAAACAAGTAGTCGATTAACCCCTTGCATTCCTTTAAGGAGTATTTGGAATGAATGCCATCGAAGTTCAACTGAACAATAAGACTCCTTTCGAAAATACCCTCAATAGATTTAATAATCCCCGTTTTGCCTATTATATTTTTAATGATTTTTATCTATAGAAAAATAGGTATAATATTTATTAGTCAAATAGTGAAACTTAAGGGATTATATAGACAACTTACATAGTCTGCATTGGAACCTGCCACTATATCTGCATTCAGTTTTTTTAATGCTTCCAAGTTGGACAACGGGAACACACTTCTCGTTCCATAGGAGCCTAGATCTTTTTCAAATAGCTGCTTAAACATCGCCAACGTTTCTGCTGTTGTCTCTTTATGATGTTTTGGTTGGCTATAATGATATCAAGTTTTTCTAATAAATACAAACATTTTGATTAAAAACATTGAAATTATAAACTTTGTTATTGACATTACCTTCTAATTTAGTGTTATTCGTTGTATTTATATTGGTAAACTCGCTAGAAGCGATAAAGAAATGAGAATCGGGGATTTGCGACTTAAATAAAGACATCTGCAATTAAGCATAAGTGTAACAATTTTCATTTAACACATATAAAATTATTAGATATATAAAATTTGTAAAAATATTACCAAATGACATTATGAAGAATGGGCATCATGACGATTTGTTCTCCATAAGGCAAAGCTGTATATTTATAATTTATATCACTTATTTTGAATATTTCTAAATCAGAACATATATCTTTACTCGCTATTACTATTCCTAATGCTGACAAAGATTGGACTGGACTTTTGATGACACTACTACTTCATTTACATATAAATTATTAAGCTGTTGAAGAACTCTTGTTGGGCATTTAATTTTGTTTTTTATGTCTTGCATGAAATTCTCAAACTTGTATGCAGTAAAGTCCTATTTATCTTATGCACTGCGGTAAATGAAGCAAATTACATACATATGTACATTGTAAGTAACTGCCTTCTCAGAGTAGAGCTGGGGAAACAGAATTACAAATTTCTTTAATAGCTTGGCGCTTACATCCAAGTTATCAAAATAGCTTTTTATAGAACATAACAAACGATAGGCGCAATGCAAAATTAAAAAATTATTGTAAATGCCTTTCAAAACAATAGGGCCAGTATACAAAAGAAACTGCCTAAACTCAGTTGCCTTCCAGAATTTTAATTCATCGGCTTCTTGGTTTTCTTGAAAATTCTTTTGGCATAAAAGTACCTAAAGCAAGTAACCGTTTTGAAATCAGTTCTTTATCTTTTTTTTGCAATTTGAAATTATTTGTTTTACGGTTTATAATGCATATCAACATTTTTTTTGTTACTCCTAGATCCAATAAATAACTGCTTTTCGAGTTCTGAAGGAATATTTTTAAACATGTTATTATGATGTTCTGGGTTCCCACGATTTTTAAAATCTAAATCCGTCCTTTCATCGCACCTTTTTGTGCTATAAACCACAACATGTTCAATTGTTTTCTCTTTCTGTGTGCATTTGTGGCAACCATAATGAGCATTGTGACGTACAACCCCTGTAACATAAGCTCTTGCAGGGGCGTCACAAATAAATGCTCTTATCTTTACAGCTTTATGTTGTTTATTGGTGAGAACTCCTTCTTGCATTATTTTTTTTAAATCATTATTAAAATCATGGAGGTATTTTTTTTTCAACCTGCTTCTGGAGAAAATAGTTCGAGCTGCAGAACTCAACAGAGAAGGTACCATCTTCTATAAGAGTGTACAACTGCTGGCGTATGCCGATGATACTGATCCAGTTTCTCCAGACTGGACAAGGAAGCAAAAGAATGGGTCTGGCAGTGAACGAGGGCAAGACGAAATATCTCCTGTCATCAAACAAACAGTCGTCGCACTCGCGACTTGGCTCTCACGTCACTGTTGACAGTCATAACTTCGAAGTTATAGATAATTTCGTCTATCTTGGAGCCAGCGTAAACACCACCAACAATGTCAGCCTGGAAATCCAACGCAGGATTACTCTTGCCAACAGGTGCTACTTCGGACTGAGTAGGCAATTGAGAAGCAAAGTACTCGACCAACAAAAACCAAACTCTATAATTCACTCATAATTCCCGTCCTGCTATATGGTGCAGAGGCTTGGACGATGTCAACAACAGATGAGTCGACGTTGCGAGTTTTCGAGATAAAAGTTCTGCGAAAGATTTATGGTCCTTTGCGCGTTGGCCACGGCGAATATCGCATTCGATGGAACGATGAGCTGTACTAGATTTACGAAGACATTGACATAGTTCAGCGAATTAAAAGACAGCGGGTACGCTGGCTAGGTCATGTTGTCCGAATGGACGAAAACACTCCAGCTCTGAAAGTGTTCAACGCAGTACCCGCCGCGGGAAGCAGAGGAAGAGAAAGAGACCTCCACTCCGTTGGAAGGACCAAGTGGAGAAGGACCTGGCCTCGCTTTGGAATATCCAATTGGAGCCACGTTGCGAAAAGAAAAGAAACGACTGGCGTGCGGTTGTTGTTAACTCGGCTATAATCGCATAAGCGGTGTCTACGTCAATTAAGAGAAGAAGAAGAGAAGGTATTGATCTTACACTTACAGGTTTAGAGCCACCGATAAACGCTCCTATTAAAAATACATATTTTTCTTGCATATTTTCTATAGAGCCTAATATTGGCCATAGCGACCTTTTGGAACTTTTTAAATAAAGGAAAACCATCAATGCCTATATCTATCACTATTTCAGACATGTTTTTTAATCCTATCAGAAATTTTTTATAAATCGATTTTTCGAATGTCAACAACCGATTCGCCACCTCGACTACTGAAGATCGATTTTTAAAAATCGATTATTTAACGAGAAAAACTCGATTCTCGAGTAGAACCGATCGATTTACCATCCCTACTGGCCACCGTCGCGTGCACGTAAACACCTCGCACAACAAAAAAAAATGATTTTTTTTCCATCTAATTTATATGAAAACAGAAAATTTGAAATAGCCACCTCTTAATATTGATACTAAGAGCTCATCTTTTGGAGTGACTTTTTTTTACACATTTTCGAAAGTTTTTAGTTTGTTATTCATTTGAAAAAAAAGGTTGCCTCAGAATGACACAATCTAATATACATATACAGTGGACGAGCAATACTGTAACCTCACAGATCCATCCTAAAATGACGTCGTAAACAAAAATAAAGAAGGATTTTAGTGATTTATTTTTTGTTTTCAATTAATTGTAGCCTTAGCTTTATTAAAGTAACTAATCATGGTAATTTAATACCAATTCAATATGTTTAAAAGTAATAACGTAAAAAAAGCTCAATGTTACAGTTTTGCACTCGTGTAATGTTTAAAACTTAATAATCAAAGAGTTAATATTTGGTCCAAAAACCCTTAACTTTTTTTTAAAGCGTTCAACCGGTTGGGCATACTTTTTGTATATTTCGATACAAAATCGGGGGGTATTGCATTCCAAACTTCTTGAGTCCGCTCCCACAACTCAATTACCCCCTTAGGAGAATTAGGGTACTTCGCCAGCTGCGCCTTGATATGACTCCACAAAATTTCGATTTCGGTGATTGAGGGGGCCATGTGAGGGTCGAAAATTTTTGACGTTTTATCCAATCTTGTACAAGGCGAGCCGTGTGCTTCGGGTCATTGTCTTGCTGAAAGATAACTTTTTCAGCAGCAAGACCCAAATTTTCGATGACTATCGGCAAATTTTGTTGTAAAATGGTCAGATACTGCTCCTTACGCATGATTCCATTAATGCGTACTAGACGACCTATACCATTTTTGGTGATACACCCCCAAACCATGATTGACCCGCCACCATGTTTTACAGTTTGGG
Source organism: Bactrocera dorsalis (assembly GCF_023373825.1). Taxonomy (NCBI): domain Eukaryota; kingdom Metazoa; phylum Arthropoda; class Insecta; order Diptera; family Tephritidae; genus Bactrocera; species Bactrocera dorsalis. Next base: position 38,027 of record NW_026038247.1, read on the forward strand.
AAACATGGTTTGGTTTAATCGTGTTTGGGTCTCGTGTATAGTACCAGGAACGTCCATCAGACTGATAACGATTTATTTTTGTCTCATCAGACCATATTACCTTTAAAATAAAAAATAAAGTGAATATTTTTATAATTTAAACATTTTTTGTTTTAAACTTACCATATCCCAATCTTCTTCAGTCCAATGGTCATGTGTTGCAACAAAATCGCGCCGCAGCTGCACATGTCTTTTTGTCAACATCGGTTTTTTTTTCTTTTCAGATGCTTTGAGTCAAATTTTTTTTAAGGAACGGCGCGCTGTCCACTCACCTGCTTCGATATTTAGCACTTTAAGAGCTGCCGCGGGTGTTACCGCATTGTTCGAAGGGACCAATTGGGCGAGATGGCGGCATCGTCGGTCGTTAATTTTTCTGGGCCGACCACCTTTTTTCTTGGACGAGGTTTTAAAATATTTTTGTTTTAACCTGTGCACTGTCATATGGCTAACTTTACATTCTGTTGCTATTTTACGCACAGATTGCTCCTCCTTTATTAATTTTAAAATTTTCTGCGTATTTTCTGGCTGCATGGTCATGTTTGCTACTTGACAACTCAATTATCACTTAACAACTAAAAAATTCCTGCGTGCTTATCGCAATTGCAAAAAATAACGGTAATAAAAGATCACATGACACGCGTGCATAACTGTAACATTTTAGTTATTCTTAAATTTCGCTGTTCACAGTAATTTAATGTTGTTTTATGTTAGAACTTTTACAGTAAACGTAAAATATGATGTCCACATACAACATTTCAAACAAAAAAAATTGAGTTTTAACTCATAACAAAATGCAGTGAAATAATACTTAGTTGAAATAAAGCGCCTTTAACGTGTTAGCCAGTATTGCTTCGTCACTGTAGATGTATATCTCTCACTTTTATTTCTATGCACTTTATATTTTATTGTTTAATTTATTTGCAACACCCATAAACAAATTTCTTCTTTAAAGTGACAAATAACTTCATGGACGAGAACGTTTACCAAAAAATGCCGTTACTTCTGAAAAAAAATTCAACATATCAAATACAACAACATACATAATTTGTACAAGCATACAATTTGCTGAAATCGTATTGTGGTTGGTAATTAGTTTTATTTTTCAAGTGATAATAAGTATGTACTTTCAAAACTAATGAAATATAGAAGTACTCTTTCCAAGTTCCACTGGGTTTCTGCAAGGCATCCTATACAAAATCAAACAACAAATATTAACAAATTTATTTATTTTATTTATTATAAATAGACTGCAAATAAATTTACAACGATACTGGAAAAAAAGAAAGGAAACTGGCTGCCTAGGCCTTCGTCCCATTTTGTATAGATACATATAAATTTACTTATATGAATATTACAATTCTAAATTAATTTTAACAGTATAGCAGGTAGATGTTTTCTTATATTTACATAGTTTTAGTGTCGCTATAGCGGTATGCAAATCAATATTTTGCGATGTGTCATTGTAACAGTTTATTAGGTGTTGCATGGTCAGGATATCATTACAGTTCATGCAAAGTGGTGGTGATTCTTTTGAAAGCAAATATCCATGCGTTAGTTTTGTATGGCCGAGTTTAAGTCTCATCGAAACAAGTTGCTGGTGTTTTGTCTTAAAATTCGATTTGCTGCCATGTCGTTGCGATAACTGATGCATAGTTTTATAATGAGCATTAATTTTGTTTTCATAATTAGAGACACGTTGATTTTTAATGAAGTTTCCGAGGCACCTTTTAATATCTTTTTCAGTGTAGTTGTTTATTAAAAAAGTAGGATGAGTATGTGCGTCTTTTGCTAATTGATCGGCATTTTCATTACCCGTAATATTTACATGCGCTGGCGTATATAAAACTTTTATATTTTTGCCACGTATGAGAGTCTCTTTAACCCTACGCGTGAGAATATCGCTAATTTTTGCCGATTTTAAAGCGTTTATTGATGAGAGACTATCGGTACATATTATTAGTTTACAGCCTTTGGGTTTTAATTTTGCAGCTTCTTCAATTGCTGTAATTTCCGATGTAAATATAGCGGTATAGCTAGGCAAAAGTCCATATTTGATTAATTCCTCAGATTCTGTTGTAATAGCAAAAGTGTTTTCAACTTTTTTTGAACCATCACAGTACCAAATTAGCCAGTTCTTTTGCTTCCATTTTTGCACTTCCTCAGCATGTAGTTGCCTTAAAGTAAGTGGGTTCGTGCTATTTTTGGTAAAACCACTGGAGATGAAAAGATATTCTGCAGAATTCCAGGGAGGACTGAATACCTTGTAAGTTTTTAGTTTCGAAAAATCTATATCCATCTTCTTAGCCATTTTAATCCGTAATTGTAGAATTAATTTTTGGGTATCTTTTCGAGTGAGCTAGAGCCTTAAAGTCTGAGTACAGGATGTTATCTGAATTTTGTATACAGTTGTATATTTTATTTCCAGTTAATTTAAAAATGCAGTCTTCAATAGTAGGGAGTTTCAACTTCAAAGAGTTATGTTTGCAATTGGAGTTAGTTGTTCGAAACGCTCGAGATTTCTAATTTATGCGCGCTGCACCGATGTGGTTACATATTCTTTTGATTTTCTGCAGACCGAGCTTTTGGATGTTTTAGCCACTATGATAATAAGGCCCATAGTAGATTTTCCCCAATATCAACAGCTTTGCATAATATTTAATAGAGGACTTTGTATGTGCATCAGCACCGTGTTGGCACCACGTTTTATGCTGCATATGATTTTGAATAGATTTATTCGTTTTGAACATGGTTTTGACATAGGTCCTTCAATTTGGTATTTCCAAGTCACAGTGTTTCACTACACTTTCTATTATATGATTTTTTGAAATACTGGAATCTGGACATATTGCAGTTCCGTCTTCCTGCATATATGTAGGTTGCTTACACTTTTCAAAATTAACAAGATGCACCCGATGTTTAAAGACCAATTTGTAAATAAAGTAGACAAAATTTCCAAATCATTAATGTAGTGTTTTAAAATCATTAATCTTCGAAACAAAAATAGAGGTCATCTTGCGTATAAAATAGTGGGATATGCTATTAACTTGTTGTCCATTAAAGCATTTATTTTTTCAAATGCCAATTAGAAATAAACGTCACCGATAGGCCGAGAACGCCTGATGCCGTACTCCATTTTCTAATTTTTTTAAATTTGATTTATAACTCTTACGTTGACCATAAATGTTCCTATTTGATAAAAAAGCTTTTGTATAGTTGTAGATTGTCTGGACCAACTTTCCACTGATCAAGTTGATTGAGTACGTAGAGTGAACACCTTATGCGATCAAAGGCTTTTGTAAAATCAACACTTTATTAACAGAGCAGTGAATTACGATGTTGACAAATTACTCGCTAGGAAGTGGTCTTCTTAAGTAGATTATACCATGCCTCTAATCGTACATGACCTAGGTATTAAAAAGCAGTTTGTTTTTTACATTATCAAATTGTTTTTGAAATAAAAAAAAATTGTATACGTTTTTCGATATATTATTTTTTTTCCAACAGTTTGCTTAAACAAAACCATGATAAAAGCGAGATAGGGACGGTAATTTTTGTAGTCATCTCTTTCCTTATTCATATTCTTTGTGGAATACAAAATGACATTTGAATTTTTCCAAGAGTGGGGGATTGGAAAACACAACCATGTCATGACGAATCAAATTATTATAAAATTAATTTTAAAACGAATTTTTTAGTACCAGAGGAGCATTTTGTTTTTTGTTTTTTTTTTTGTTTTTTTATCCATTGCATAGGTGATTCTGTCCGGGCCAGGACAATTCTCTTTAGTATTTTTAAGATTATTTTCCAGTTCAAACAGTGGTAATTTCTTCTTCAAAGACTTCTACGCAGACTTTGAAATTTTATTCACCTTGTATACCGATTTGAGGACACGATTTTTTTCAGAAATGTATTCACTTGAAAATTATTCATCTGCAGAAGCCGATGCAAAATAAGTGGAAAATATTTCTGCAATTTGGAGTACATCTGTTATAATTCCAGTAGAAGATTTAAGTGA
>NW_026038248.1:0-42000 GCF_023373825.1 Bactrocera dorsalis
AAATATCCTTTATAATATTGCAGAGTATCACATAGTGCTAAGGTGAATATCTACGGGCTTCCATTTATTCGAGAAATGCCTAAAATAACTGGTATCTCAGGCTCAGATTTAACTGTGACGTGCCCTGTAGCAGGCTATCCAATAGATAAAATTCATTGGGAGCGTGGTAATTATATTTTTTATTACTTCTTAGAGACAGTATTATTACTTAGTAAAGTGAAACTTTTTATCTATCGTCTCAAATTTGTTCGCTCTTATGACGCATGTCTCATTACATTTCTTTTTATTTACTTAGATATATAAGTTACGTATGGGTATTATTTGTTTAGATATGTGGTTTTCTATGAGGCAATACCTTGTACGGAGTTGGTCTTTTTGATAGCTGTTAAAGCTTTGCCATTTCGTAATAAACAGACTTAGTCCGAAAAAACGTTTTCAAACCGTTAAAATTTATTACTAAAACGCAGTGGCCACCGATCCCGATTTTCATAAGATATTTGGATTCATCGATGAAGCTCATTTCGGTTGAATAGGTATGTTTAGAAACGAAATTGTCCCATTTAGAGAGACCATAATCTACAACACGTTATTTAGACGCCGTTAAATTCTCAAAAGTCACTGTTTGGTGTGCTTTATGGACAGAGGGAATCAATGGGGAACTATAAAGCTAATATTAATGACTGTTACGTGTCTGAATTGGAGGATGCTGACATGTCAATTAATTTATTGAAGAAAATAATTGGTGACCGGATAAAGTCGCGTGTAGCGCGGCCGCTGTACCATTTTTTGTGGCTCTTCTCTACGCAGAAAAGCCTGCGTCGATTGACGCCTTGGAAGATAATATGCGGTGCTTATTACCGACCGGTTCCAATTACTGCAAAAATGACGGAAAATTTGGTCTTTCGGCTGAAATTTATTTGAGGCCAATGCTGTGGTACGACAAAACCTTATATTAACAATAAAGTTAAATTCATGGTCATATTAAATTATAAGCAAATCGCCTTCTAGAAAACCACATATGTATATAAAAAACACCCTCTATATACACAGTGAAATGAAACTGTTGAAGAACATTTCATGAACTATAACGACTTCAGTTGTTAAAATCTAAAAATCTAAATTTATCTTTCCTCCAAAATTGTTCTAAACAACTATTAGCTAGTTCCGAATATTATTTCCAAATCCACTAATATGTAACTTTTTTTTTGCTTTTCACTATTTATTTTTAATTTTGGCGAAATTCAACGCGTTCAAAAGATGGTCAAACACTGCCTATAAATCGCAGGCAGCGCGCATACAATAACGGTACTCTAATAATAGAGCAACTGCAGCGACTCGAGGATGCTGGAACTTACACATGCATGGCTCAAAATAAACAGAAGCAAACGTCGCGCCGTAACGTGGAAATACAAGTTCTTGGTAAATGTTAATTAAAGGAAACGAACAACAGTGCACTTTATTTCGAAAAAAAAAATATTAATAGAAAATTAAAAAAAAAATAAGATAAATAAACTATTTAAAATTTTGTAAAATGTATAGAAAAAATATATATTGTGCTATATATAGGTATATCTATGTCTAAGTATATATATACATATGTATGTACAAACATTTTTTTTATGTAGTTCCCCCAAAAATAATGCCAATTCAGGCAATGACGAATATGTTGCGTGAAGGCATGAGGGCCGCGATTTCCTGTCAGATACTGGAAGGAGATTTGCCAGTGAGTTTTCGTTGGGAACGTAATGGAAAACCATTAATAGGAACAGGGTAAGTACAATAATAATAAAATCAATATTTTGCGAACACTAAAGGCAGCTTTGTTTAATTTGCTTGAAGAAATGAGGTATTCCGTCGATTAGATGAATACTCTGCCAGTTTAGTGATAGAACATATTACCTCGGAACACTCGGGCAACTATACATGTATTGCCAGTAATATTGCCGGTTTGGAACGCTTCACTGTACCGCTTACAGTTAATGTCCCTCCAAAGTGGATATTGGAACCAAAAGACTCCAGCGCGCAGGCTGGACAAGATGTTTTACTACACTGTCAGTCTTCTGGATATCCAAAACCAACAATTACATGGAAAAAGGCAATCGGTCCAACACCGGGAGAATATAAAGACTTTTTATATGAACCTACTGTACAACTCTTTCCAAATGGCACGATATACTTTAAGAAGATAAATAAGGAGTCACAGGGGCACTTTCTCTGTGAGTCAAAAAACAACATCGGCTCAGGTGTCAGCAAAGTCATTTTTCTAAAAGTGAATGGTGGGTATTTAGTTTATCTCTAGAAAATAAATTTTGAAAAATGTCTTTATTTTTTCATAATTTTTAAAATATTTACTAGGTGCATTGCTGATTTATTATTATAATTAATCTAATATTTTATCAAATGATGATAAAAAATATTAATTTGTAATTAGAATAGCATTAAAATAATAAGTAATTTTATAATTTTAGTACCCGCTCACTTTCAAACCAAAACTAAGCAGATTTCAGTGGCGAAAGGAAAGCAGGTGCACATTCAATGTAATGTTCAGGGTGATAATCCTATCGACATCAAATGGAAAATGCACGCAACACAGCAGTATTTAGATGAGTCACTCGATTCCAGGTAAATTAACCATAGTTATATAGTTTGTACATAATTAATAAAAAAACGGTGCGTTACAAATTATTTACGTTTTTCTACAGAACTAAATATATAAACACGTAAAATTGCTTATACCTGTACTTTTGTAATTCTTATACTTAATCCAATTTTTTTGTGAATTGTCACTCGAATTATTGTTTCCTTCGAATTTGATGGCTTAAATTTGCTTTTATTTCATCATCACATTCGTGGTGACTCGTGACTGGGCTCTAACGCATTGTCATATCAATACGTTGCCCTTGCTCCTTGTTCCTAGAGTAGTGTCACATTTTTACAATTACTTGCTGTCTATTGACTGGATCTCTTATAGAAAAATTAATACAATAAAAAGAGTAAAGATAACTAGGAGAATTGATATCAGGATATACTCGTATGTCTGTTTTCTTAAAACAGATCATGATAGATAAAACGTTATTTATAACAAATGGTCTGGCTTCCTCCGAGCCAGTACAAAACCGTATTTATAAAACTCTTAACGCTAAAACTCCCATTGTTATTCATGCACATTTCATTCAGGTATACAATTCGAGATCAAATATTAGATGACGGGATGGTCTCTGAATTGGGCATTTCACATACGTATCGACAAGATACTGGGATTTATATATGCCAAGCTAGCAATGCATTTGGTCAGGTAAGTATTATGCAATTTAAATATTCATAAAGTGTATAGCCATATTTGTGATAGTGACATATTTGATGTCAATTTGTGTGTTTATTCCGAGCTGTACCTACATAAAGATTATTGAAACTTCTTAAATTTCGTATGTCAGTTGGTGTTATTTCACACCGACTGGAATGCAACATATGATTTAAAAATATAGAATTTTCGTGATGTGATAAAAAAATGTTATTTCTTTATAGGATGAAATGTCGATTCAGTTAATTGTACAGGAGGTTCCAGAGCAACCGAAAAATTTGCGTATTAACTCACAACAATCACGCAGTCTGCAACTTACTTGGAGTCAGCCCTTTGCTGGAAACAGTCCAATCGAAGGATATCATATATACTATAAACAAATTTCTGGTAAGAGAAAGAATTTTTAACAAAGTCAAACAATAATTAAAAATAAATGTTGGTATTAGTAAAGCGTGTTTTTTAGACATCATAGTTGTTGGTTATCAAGAAAAAATCCGACGATTATAATTTTATATTTTAGTTCAGAATTTAAGATAAGGGCTTGTCATTATATTTTAAAAATAGTTTTGGCCACTGGCTCGAATAAATTCCAACCGAGAGGCCAAATTTTGTGGCAATTGGGGCCGTATCTCAGCAATAACTTGCTTAATATTCTCTTCCAAAGCGTCAATCGTCTCCTGTTTAACTGTGTAGACAAGCGACTTCACAAAATCCCGCCAAAAATTGTCCAGCGTTGTTAAATCGCACGATCTAGTAGATAATGCGCTAACCAACAGTTTCCTTCAATAAATTGATTACTTCGTCGGCTGCAAGTCATGTATCGCCGTTTTGTTGGAACTAAAGGTCGTCCACATCAACATCCTCCAATTCGAGTGAGATATAGTTATTAACCATAGCTCCATAGCGTTCCCGATTGATTGCAACATTACGGTCGGCTTCAGTGTTGAAGAAATTTGGATCAGGTCTCTGCTTGACCATAGGGAGCACACTTTGTATTATCGGCTAATTGAGTTTTAATAATGGATATTCAAAACAAAAATATAAGCCACTAAACACTAACTAAAATTCGTTATTTCTTTATTTTTAATATATTAAAAAAAATAATTATAAAATATTGTATATATAAATTTGCATTTATTATTTATTATAATTAACATGATATTTTACGCAAATAGATATTTGGCAAAATGCAGAGCATATCGCGATCACGGGTGGACAAACGGTTGTTAATATACAAAACTTACGTCCAGCTAAAGCTTACCACTTTCGGATGACTTCTGAAAATAAATTGGGTGCGTCCGAGTATTCAGAGGTCGTACAAGTAACCACACTGGAGGAAGTTCCTTCGGGACCACCGTTGAATGTGCGCGCAGAAGCAAAGAGTTCGACTGAGATATCAGTCACTTGGGATGCGCCAGAACGCGATCATTGGAATGGAATATTGCTTGGCTACTATGTTGGATATCAGATGTCGTTGTCACCTGAAGACAAAGAGGTGAATCCTACCCAAGGGTTTAGCTTTAAAACTGTGGAAGTGCGCTCACATTTTGGAGGTGAAACTGTATTGAGTAATTTAAACAAATATACACAGTATCATGTTATTGTACAAGCGTACACAAGTCAAGGTAGTGGGCCACCGAGCAGAGAGATTGCCGTGCAAACAATGGAAGATGGTAAGTGAAAGAAAAATCCGTAACGGTTGTGAAAAAATTTTTACAAATGTGCTTTTTAAGTTACTTCCGTATTACAATGATAGTTAAGGCAACCCTATAAACAGAAAATATTATATTTCACATCTTCGTTCAGATGTGAATAATTATCTTACTATAATTTTCTAGTTATATCATGCTATCGGTTGCCGACATGAGAACCAATCAGATGGAAATTAAAATGTTGTGAACAAACCACAACCTAAATCAACATACCGGTTTCAATACAATGCATATTGGTAGAGAATCTGATGGAATATATTCTCATTATATTAGTACGGCCTAGAGAAACACTCTTTGTCCATTGGGTACGTCTAGTTTTTTTAAGTTTAAAATCAAACAGAAGAGCGGAAATCATTATGCGGATTTAGGCGGTTGAGGCCTGAGCTGGTCACCTTTTTTTTAGAATATGTAATAAATTGACGAATTTACCATATAAAATTAAACATAAGGTTTGAAATCAACTTTTCAACTTTGGTATTATCGATATTAACTCAATCCGTCGAAGAAAGGTTCGGTTAAAGTATTGTTCAACCTTAACAAAATAAAAGTTTACTGCTTTAAATCGTAGAAATTATTATTTAAATAACAGAAAATTTACATTATTATATGATTCTTAATAAGCTAAGATGATAAAGAACAGGCGACTCCATAAATAGCGGGTCTTTTGTTGCAACACCATAGAAATACTTCGTCAAAAGTGTACGCAAATAACCTTCCGATGTTTTTTGGCTGTAATTTAAAAAAAAAATGAAAAACTTTGATTCTGCTTGTGGATTAATTTTATTTGGTCTTTAAAATTTTTTTACATCAAGTCGAGAATATGATACGCCGCCACAGTTGATTGTCATTTGAGCCCTTTTTATGGTATATACCAGAATTTCCTCACATTCTTGACGGATATTGTCCTTAAGAGCTGCAAGAGTGCAAAACGCCAAAACGAGAGATTAGGCGCTTGGGAAATACATCCTTCAGCATATCGGTTGTGGCACGTGCAGTGTGTGCCGTTGCACCGTTCTGTTGGACCCACATGTTTTCCAATCCCAATTTATAAAGTTGTGGCAAAAGGAACTCGTTGATCATTGCTCTGTAGCGCTCACCATTCACAGTAACCGTTTGGCCCGCGACGACTTCGAAGAAAAAAGGTCGGATGACTCTTCCAGCGAAAACAGCACATCATACAGTGACTTTGAGCGGGGGTAATGACTCTTCATGGGTTACACACGGATTTTCAGTATCCCAGAAGCGTAAATATTGCTTATTTACGTACCCGATAAGATATAAATGGGTCTAATCACTCATGATTATTTTTGATGACAAATCATCTTCCTCTTGGTGGTGATTAAGGATGGCTTGAGCGTATGTTAGACGCGTTTGGCGATCAGCAGCTAACAGCTGATGCACCGTATGGACTTTGTACGGAAACATCTTCAAATATCGTACCAAAATTCGCTGTAAACACCCTGGACTGATACCCATTTGCGTGGCTCGTTGTCTGGTCGATGTTGATGGCGCTTCCATGACATTCATGATGTTTCATTCGCCAGTTATCTGTGTTTTTTTTTTTTTCAATAAAAAGTAGGGAACCTCGAAATGGATCATAAATGGCTGTTTTATGCACAAATCACGAATAACTTATCCCCGTTTTTGTATGAATTCCGCTGGAACTCGAAAATTGTATATTTAGAACAAATATATTGTATAAAAGATAATTGAACAAAGAATTAGGCAATATTTCAAACGAAAAACTGTTATATATTTCTTTCTTTTTTAGTGCCTTCTTCACCTCCAGAGAGTCCTCAATGCGACGTGCTTGGATCAACTTCAATTTATATAACATGGTCACCACCAGATGTTGATGGACAAAATGGCAAGATCAAAGGATACAAAGTATTTTTTATATCTGTTAATGAATTATACGGTAATTAATTTAAAACCTAAGTTATCCGATCGTTATACTTTAAGTTGAATTTCAACATGTGGCTGATAGCATTAGCAATTTAGAGATCGCCTGATTTTAATTAGTTCGTAATTCAAATAACATTATGATTGCATATAAATAATTATGTATATATCTATAATATCTTATGGATAATTGATATATTTTTAAATCCATATCAAGAAACGGATCCCGATGTTGTGAAGTCAACCAATCAATATGTTACCATAGAAAACTTACGCAAATATACCAACTATACGGTTTGGGTACTCGCATATACCAAGATTGGAGACGGTACAAAAACGAAGCCATTTCACTGTCGCACACATGAGGATGGTAATATAATACGATCAATATCTTTCATTTTTATTACATAATAATTTTTATGAATTCGTATAGTACCTTCGGCGCCCCAGGCCATCAAAGCGATTCCTGCATCCAGCACTAAAATCATTATTTCTTGGCTGCCACCGGAATTTCCTAATGGAGATATTGTACAAATATAGTATTTTATCAAATACAGATAATTTTATTTGATTAATTCACTTTCAGACCGGTTACACTTTCTATATGTCCATGTTGGAAGGGGGTCGTGAAGAAGGCACTCACAAGCGCATACTTGGTCCCTTTGTTGAAATGCACGAAACTCAACGCACACAAGAATCCGCCACATATCAATTCTGGTTAACAGCGTCTACGAAAATTGGTGAGGGTGAGAAAACACAAGTTGTTACTGTGCCACCGAACAACAAAGTGCCCGCCCGCATTGTATCTTTTAGTCAACGTTTAATAAGTCCCTGGAAAGAGCATCTTGAATTGCCTTGCCTCAAAGTTGGTTCACCAGCGCCCGTCACAATTTGGCGGCAAGATGGTCATAATATGGATACGAACTCACGCAAGGTTATTGCGAAGAACGGCACTCTTTATATACGTGAATGCCAGTCTAGCGACGCTGGTAATTATACGTGTAGTGTCGAGAATACATGGGGAAAGGATGAGATTATCTATAACATTGTTATAAAAGTACCACCAGAAGCACCCAACTTAACGGTGGTGAATAGTTATACAGATAGTTTACATCTTGAATGGATGGACAATAGTCACGGTGGAAGCCCTATTCTTGGTTATGTAATAAATTATAAGCGAGAAAATGGTGATTGGGAGGAATTGCAAGTGGATGCTAAAACAAACTCACATTTATTAACAAATTTATGGTGCGGGACGCGTTATCAACTCTACATAACTGCTTACAACAAAATCGGTACAGGCTTGCCGTGTGACATTGTGAATTCTTACACGAAAGGAAATCCACCAGTACAACCGAAACATTCTCAAATGATCACGAACAATTCGACCAGTGTCACATGCTGGCTGGACTCATGGGGCGATGGCGGTTGTGGCATTTTATACTTCATGATTGAGTCGAGGGTGTTTGGGAGGTAAGTTATTAGCAGTAAGAAATACAAAATGCGCAGAACAAATTATGTAATTACCTAGATAACGAAATTAATTTCAAAAACATTATTTCAGAATTTGAGGTAGTTGCAGGTTGTTTTCGGTTTTTGCTACTGTCCGTAATGCATATTTTAGAGTCATCGATATAAATATGACATACATATGTACATAGGTTTGAAAAACTATAAAAATTGTTTACCAATAATTATTTGACAACAAACTAACTATTTTAATAACACTTAGATGGGGGTACTCACACTTAAATTAAATTTTGGCTTTATTAAAACTGACATTTTTCTGCAAAACCGTAGAAAATTAAAAGCAAAATTTGTATTAAACTTATTTTCATTTCCAACCATATATTTAAATAAAAAGTTGTATAAGTAAATGTGATGTTGTTTTTGTCATCAATTAACAGATCCCAATGGAATGTTATCTCAAATCATATTCCTCCGACTGAACGCATTTATACGGTTAGTGATTTAGTTCCTGGCACTAAATATCAACTAAAAGTTACAGCTCACAATAATGCTGGCTCTACAACAGCAGTGTACAATTTTACAACACTCTCATCACAAGGAGGTAATCACAAATTAAAGCCCCTATATTTACATCTAGGTTTATGTTAATAAATATTCGGTTTCAGTTATATATTCAACAGATCACGCGAATCCTGTATCTCACATGAGTGATGGTCCCTTTTATGCGAACTTTAAGGTGCTACTTCCTGTATGTCTTTCAATGTTTATGCTATTAGGTATAATAGCAGCGGTGCTACTTATTCGTAAACGAAGTAAGTATGGAAGTTATATTAATTTCACTTAGCTAATCCGTTTCATATTAATTAATATTTTTATTTCATTAGTTTCACATGTTGATATTGAACTTAATTGCAGAAAAGTATGTGTGTGTAAAAAAACGTTAACTTCGGCTGCACCAAAGCTATAATACCCTCACAAATGAAAAAGTGTCTACACAAGAACATCATTTTAATCGTCTAGTTTGTAAGATAGTGGTCCGACCTGAACAATTACTTCGGATATTGTACCGTTGTCTTGGACAATAATCCCTGTCAATTCCTTGAATATAAATCGCTACAAAAAAGTTTCCCATATAGGTTAGGGAAAGATGGCCTTTCGAAGATCGCACGGGACTGTTATATGTAGTCTTTTGTGAAGCAAAAAGAACCAGCAAAACGCTGAGTAGCCAATGCAAATTTGCGTATGCGTTTAATTTCACCTCCCGCCAGTTCGGTGAGATGTCTGAAGATATGCGCTCTCAAGCGTTTTGGAGCAGTAGTTCTACTGCTACCTTAATGGATGCAACCTCGGCTTGGAATACACTGCAATTGTCAGGAAGTCTGAAGCTGAAGGTAATAGAGAGCTCCTGACACTAAACCCCTCCAGCAACCTTCCCCCCAAGTTTTGATCCATCCTTAAAGAAGCTCATTCACTCTCCTCCAACGGCTTCTTCCTACCCATAGCTCATTCGTCGATATATGGGCAGAGAAGGAGCGGCCAGAGTTCGGTTTGGCGATTGCGTGATCTAAGTGATCCGGTATGAAGTCGAAGTGTTTATTCGATTGATCAGATACATCTTTTTTAAGCACCCAAATTCTCTGAGTCTGATAGCCACTTTCGCAGTCATACACCTTCCGAGCAAGTCTACGGGCACTATGTGCAAGATGACGTTAAGTGCCATGGTTGGAGTGAACTTTAGTGCACCACACATTTCTTTGAAAGTGTGGTCTTTTCTAGAGTCCTCCACCACATAAAGACTCCATAGAATATAATGGGTTTGACTATGGTGTCATGGCGCCAGAGGACCACTTTTGGTGAGACTTTTTGCCAATGGCGCCTTTTTTAATACAATGGCACATTATGATCAGCAGAAACATGAGGATGTCTGCATAATATTATACACCAAGTTTGGCTGAAAATAGCAATTTTGTAGAGCACTTAAATTCTGACGACTGGCACGCTGTTGTAAACTCGGCTATAACCGCGTAAGTGGTGTCTACGCCAATAAAGGAGAAGAGGAAGCGTGTGTTTATTATCAGATCTTGTCTATTTCTCTAGGAAGAGGTCAAGTTTTCATTTATTATTAGCATAGTCACATATGTTCAATGTATGAAATTTATGAATATAGTTTTTGAGTCTTACATAGATCTGAATTTTTTCACACGTACTTTTCTTCCAAAGAAGCTGCTCATTTGTCAGAACCGCTGATATCGGACTACATTAGCGAAAGTCGTCATAAAAACTGACCGATGAAAATCAAGTTAAAGAGATGGAAGGATATAATTTCATATTGTACGAATTGCACGTGTTAAGAGTATTATATGATAGCATCGGTGCTCGAAAGTATTCTAAAACTTAGCCCTTCCTTACACGTTCTATATTGATTTCTTATTACTATTGAATATTTATCAACGAAATAATCATGGTGGTTTCACTTTTAACAGAAATTGACAATCAAGCGCGTTTGGCCTCTTCTTCAATGTCCGAGTCGCCATCTCTGGCCAATTTGCAAAATAAACAAAATCGAGATCAACAGTACTTAGCCGTGCGTTGCAACCCTGGTAGTGGACCTACACGTGGTTCGCATTCAAACGACTCAGGTAGCTTTGGCAAAGCTGAAGGCAATGAATACATAGAAGATATCTGTCCATATGCAACATTCCAACTAAATAAACAAACATACAGCGAAAGCTCATATAGTGGTAATGTATACAGTGGACCGTACCACTCTGTGCGTGGCTCATTTGTGTATCACGATGTAAAACCAGACAATTATCATGTGAGTAATTTTTACCAGCCTGTTTGAGATTACATTAATGATTTTATTCCAATCTAACAGTCGAAAGAGCCGGAGTATACAAAGGTGCGTCGGAAAGTTGGGCGTTTACGGGATCCGCATTCCGAAAGTCAAGGTCAGTATGTGACAACTTGTTTGTCTTTATTTTATATATCTAATATTAACTTGGGCCATAACTAAAATTAAATCTCATTGAATATATATGGATAATATTATAGCAGTTAAACATTTCATGATCGTCATACGAGGTTTCAATAAATTCAATAGTGTATAGTATCGGTTATCTAAATTTCATTTTAGAATTTATTTGGCCAAAGCTTTTCATGTTATTTTATTGTAATTTCTCTTAATTTATATTTGCTAAAAGCTCATGTTATTACTTGTTTCTACAATATATTGCCAAGAGTATAAAAACTTTGTCCACTTAACATTGGATGTCTGCCTGTATGTCCGACAGTCTGTCGCGATAAATTAAATTGTAATCTTCTTTCTTTAAAAAATGGGCGAGTCACTCTCTGTTTACCACAAACTACTAAAACTAAAGTCAATCCAGCTTGTTGGGAGCATTGCATATTTTGATGCTGCCTGACGAAACAGCTGCAATTTTGATTTCATTATATAAATACAATATGATCTCTTTTGCTGTTCGCCATAAACAAAATAATTGAAAAACAAATACAAATTAATGGGCGTTACTTTTACAAAACTTCTCTTTTTTCACACAAAATGAAATAAAGTAAATAGTTGAACATGTACTATTTTCTCTGTGTAATAAATTTTATATTATTTTATTTAAACCGATATTAAAACCAAAAAATAAACTTAACAATCATCCACAATCAACTTCATCTAAAAACAAAATCCATCAAACCGTACTAAACTTTTTAGAATCGGACAATCCAGGTTCAACAGATTCCGAAGTTAGGAAAATCCTAACTCTTCACATACCAATTACAGAATATGACACATTAGGATCCGAGTCCGACAACGACGTGTCTACCCGAGGAATCAACTCTGCGAAGTATCGTACTCAACGTGGTAATAAGAACAACTTTTTAAACTAGTTAATTTTTAATAATGGTGTCCTCATCAAAACATATTATTATAAGGGGTGATCTATTTCGAGGTTCTCTACTTTTTTAGAGAAAAAACACAGAAACTTAAAAGTTATTGTGGAATGTTTATTATTTTTAAATTTCATTTCATTTATTTTTTTGAATATTAGCTCTTTTAAATGTTAGCCGCGGCTACGTCTCAGATGGTCCATCCGTTGAGTCCAATTTTCGATGGCTCGTTCGAACATTTCGACTGCTAACTGGCGTATGACACTTGTGATCTTTTGCTCTAAAATCTGAATCGAAGCGGGATTGTCCGCAAGTACTTTAGATTTTACATATTTCCACAGAAAAAAGGTAACGGTGTGATATCAGACGATCTGGGTGCCCAATCGATCAGCCCAAAACTTGATATTATCTGCTCACCGAAATGTTCTCTCAATAAATCAATCAATGATGCGATGTGTGGGAAGTGTTGAAGTGTTCTTGTTGAAACCAAATGTCGTCGAGATCGCAAGCTTCAATTTCAGGCATCATGGCATGATAATGGTAACGAAATAAGGATCGAAGGATCTACCAGCCCACAAACCGCATCAAACTGTGGCTTTTTTCTGGATGAAATGGCACCTCTTGAATCACTTCAGGTTGCTCTTGTTCCCAAATGCGGCAATTTTGCTTATTTACACACCTAATGAGCTAGAAATGGACCTCGCCGCTGAATAAAATTTGCCTCGAGGATGTTCTTGGAACTTTTCAGGAGCCCATAAAGCGAAGCGATGTCGCTTGGGTTGAACGGCTTTAGTTCTTGCACAAGCTGTTTTATACGTTTTCAATTTACTATCTCGACGTAAAATGCCACAAGTCGTTCTGTTACGCCGATCTGAGTTGCTGCGAAGGGCGCCGAATCAACTCTCCATAGTCTTCGCGTATACTCTCAGTTTCGGCTGCTATATTTTCTTCACTGCGTGCTATTCGGTGGAATATTATCCAATAATGAATGCAGGGTCTCAAGATGGATGATGGTATTGCGAATAGTACGCTCAGTATATCGATTATCTTGACCATAAGTTGAGCGAATCGCGCGGTAAACATTGTTTATAAGTAGAACGTGATTTTTCGTAAACGTTGTACAGGTATAAGTCTTTCCACGTTGAAATTTCACACTGAACAAAAATAACATGACCGTTTGACACGAGTTTCGTGTTATCTGCAAAAAAAAAGGCTATTGAAAAAAGAACCTCAACTTGGATCACCCATTATGTAGCTTAAATAAGTATCAAGTAATACCAAGCAAAATTCTCAAATATTACAACTCTGCAATATTAATCTATACGTATATCTATAATATACAAATCATATCATCATAAACTATTATATAATTAAGTTTTAAACACGTTTTACTTGTGACAAATTTCATAAATGTCAAAAATTAAATAAACACAATTTTCATATTCGTACACGAATTTATTTGGGACACCCTTATGTCTTTGAAATTATATGCAAGATCTCATGGTTTTTATGTATATACATACGTATGTAGATACTCAAGATGAAACATCTTCATCGTCTGAGACAACACCGACAAGTTTATCGAGGAAATCGAAACCCCCATTTGTAGCTCGTAAAAGCGGAAAATCAGGTACAAGTGGTAAACGCCATGTGCGCAGCTCCAGCGGTTATTCAAGTCACAACGAAGAAACAACGTTTAGGTAAAATCTAATATCCATATGTGCATACATTTTTTTAACTGAAGTTTAATACATTTCTTTTGTTAAACATTCTCAGCATATCTAACTATCCACAAACTTATCAGGACCACATAAATCCACCAGCGCGTTTTTCCGACTCTAATGATAAATCCAAGGCTCAAACTTCACCTCGGGTACGCGGCAATCAGAAACTGCAAAGAGAAGCCTTTCAAATTAATGTGTAACAACAACGGACTAAAGCCGTGCTGAACTGCGAAACAGAACAGAAAGACGCATAGTGATCATTGCCAAATATCTATCAACTCGGAATGTGAATCTATTTTACTTCTTGAGGTCACCTAATAAAACGAAATTCTATTTTGTAATTTTTTCTCGGTTTTTAGCGCATATTTCTCAATTCCCGTTATTATATAATACTAGGAAATTGAATTTAATTTAAGAAATTACAAGAAATAACAAAATTTTTATAATTATTTTTAAAAATCTTCTGAACTAATATTACAGCCTATATATCTTACATATACAATAAAAATAATACCAAACACATTGTACGAAAATGGATACGTTAAATGTTTAAGTAAAAATGCGACAGTGTATATAATAACATTATATATACAATAAGTCATGATATTATAATTTTTGTTTTAGTTTTAATCACAAGGAAATCGAATTACATAAATGAACATATATAGTGTGAGTAATATAAAAAAATTATCTGTTAAACAAATGTTTTCATTCAATCAACTTATAGTGAATAACTTTTTGTATAAGTTTAAATTCATTAAAAATGGATAAAAATAAATATAAATCACAAAAAGACTTATTTACACCAGCAACTTAACTATAAAAATATATATAGCATAACATAGTTATTATAATATTTATTACCGTTTATTATTCTTCAATGTTTTTTACTAAGTAGATATTATAATTTTTTCTATTAAAACTATAGCATAAGCAAATAAGATAATAATTATTGTTAAAGTTGTGACTATACAAACTTTCCGGAAGAGTTGCAATATATACATTGTTATAAATTGGGCCCTTACTTACCTAAACATATTTTTTTTGAATACGCTTTTGATCAGTTTTAAAAATGAATAATGTTTTAGGCCCCTATTATGAGTTGCATTTGATCGGCGACTATCGATGGTGAAAAAGTGCTGAAAATTTTAATATACTTTTTGCTGCATACTTTTTGGATTCCAGATGCTGACTTTAAACGTTTTTTACTTTAGCAGGTCTAAGGTTGTGAGCACAGACTATTTATGGAATTTTTAATTTTAATAAATATGAAAAAATAGTAGCGGTTGGATCAGAGAATGCGCTCTTTTTTATTGTTCATTTTCTTCGTCTTTCATTTTTGGTACAACGATAATTTCCACAGGTTTACCCAACTCATTGTAGGAATTTGCCAAACAAAATCATAATGGGGGCCTTTGAAACACATGTTCTTTTATTCGTAGAATTGAGAAACTTTAATAAAAAATTACTTAGAAAATATGTAAATAATCTTCTAGTTTTTATAGAAAATCAGTGGAGTTAGTTTCAAAATTTGTTGACAGGGAACTGAGTTTGCATAAGTTTAAAATTTGTGTGACTATATTTGTAGCCTTTTTACTTCCCTGTTTATGACGTTTTAAGAAGCTAAAAAGTTTCAGTTCAATAATATGTACTTATCGCTCGTTATAGCTTATCCCGAATCAATCGCGACAAAAAATTCTTATAAGAAAAGACTACTGAAATTCCATTACATTGAAATAATTAGCATGGAAACTAATACATTCACAACATAGAACTCATAAGCCCTACGTGTGATAAAGTTATGAGCGATCATGCGAACACAGGTGTTTCGATGAAGTTTGTCAATTCGGCCTTAAGAAATTCGTCGAAACAGAAATTCCTGTTAGCGCTTTTGGAAATTATCCAGCGATTTAAGTGATAAAAATAATAAACTAGATACATACCTGACTTATGGTAAAACTGTTTGTTAACACTATGGGCCCTTCACTAAAAATCTGGTCCAATGTTAAATTACGACGCGATCAAAGGTGGACAGAGCGAGATTATTTCACGCCGCTATTATGGTTTTGAAATTCGGTATTATGGTTTTAACTTAGCCAGTCAAAAAATGTGTAGTTGAATTGTTGTCAAACTTAAACTTTTTTGTGGTACTACGGTTTTTAACATAGTGCCAGTGGGGTTGCCCAGAGTATCAAATTTCAACTGCTAGGTAGCAGTTGTAGTTAAACATTTAGGTATAGTATATAGTCTCATAAAGTTATAAGTTATAACGAACCGAAAACAAAGCGTTGAGAATTGCATAGCGTAAACTCATTTTT
Source organism: Bactrocera dorsalis (assembly GCF_023373825.1). Lineage (NCBI taxonomy): Eukaryota > Metazoa > Arthropoda > Insecta > Diptera > Tephritidae > Bactrocera > Bactrocera dorsalis. The sequence continues at coordinate 16,328 of NW_026038248.1, forward strand.
GTATGTAATCCAATATCCATTTTTTTGGACAAGTGAGTTCCATAATTGATGCATTTATTTTTGGAAAACTATTAACAGAAAAGTCAATTTCTATAAAAGTTATGGCTATTTGAAATTTTGAAAACATTCTCTAAAATGTTTTTCAAAGGGTAGAAAAGGATGGATAAGTTTCAGCAAAATCTTAAGGGGTCGGGTTCGAAAGTGGTCGATTTGGTATGGAATACCCCATATGTATACATTATAAAGCGATATTTTCAGTACAAAGACATACAGGTCTTGGAATGTTATCATCAGAATTTTATATCCTGACTAGAGTATATTTAATTTGGCATGATGTTTATAACACACAGAGGGAAACGTCGGATACCTTATAATATATAAACATATACATATAAATGATCATACCCATCTGTCTGTATATACGCGAAATGGTGCCTCAGTTTTTGAGATATCGAACTGAATTTTTGCACACGTCCTTTCTCTCTAAGAAGCTGCTGAGTTGTCGGAACCGACAACATCAGACTACTACAGCATACAGCTGCCATACGAACTAAACGATCGGAATCAAGTGCTTGTATGGAAACCCTTTTAATTTGACGAGTTATCTTCAAAAAATTTGGCACGCATTGTTGTTTGGCAATGGCGCAATCTCCGAAGATCGAAATCTTTTGTATTTATGAAGGGAAAGGCAATGTTTTGTTGCGATATTTTCGTTGGTAGTTTTTTTGTAAACTGCAACGTGAAACAATCATACCGTACCATACCGTACCATCTTGGCTTTAAAATTTAATGCTACTAGCGTTAGTGAATTAGTTATCGCACTTTTAATAATTTTCAACATTGCCGTTATTTGGTGAGTGGTCTCTGTTATCACCCGATTTCACACCATGTAACAATGTGTCAATTGGTGGTAGAAATACATATTTTTAGTGAATTTGGTTAGCGAAATTAGTTTGTAAGATAGTAAGAGTATCAAATCTATTAGACGGCGGAGGCATGCCCATTTATAATATTAAAGCTTTTTACACCAAATTCACCTCTTTCATTTTCGAATGCTTGGAGCAAATTAGATTGTTGTATTTAAAATTTTGGTTTTTTGCTTCTCCAATTTCCGTGTAACGGCATTCTGCGAGCGTGGCAATGGTCCAATACCACCCATCTGCAGTACCGCCCTCCTCAGAGTGCCAACAAATGCGTATACCAAGTTTCATCAATACAACATAATTGTTAGTATAGTGATCGCTTACACGGACAGACATTCGCCCGGATTTAAATTTGCTCAACAATCTAATCACTTATATATACATACATACATATATACATAACTCTGCCAGCGTAACAGGTGTTTCGTTCACTGCCTTCCACGAACAAAAGATTTTTTTCAAGCTACTATATCTACATTCCCTCTTTTTACTATCATTCCATCAATTTTCACCTAACAGTATGTAAGAAAATATGTTCATTTTATTTTGTTTAGAAATCTTACAGATTCAATATATATTCGGTATAAAGTCAGATAGACATTGAGGGTTTCGTACTCAGTATCTGTATGCTTGAAAAGTCATAGTCTGATTATAACAATTTTTGACGGAAATTGCTTTACATTGAAGACATTATTTGTGTGAGGTTTTATTCCGATATCTTTATTGATCCTAGATTTATCGATTACTGTTGATATCAATATAACTTTATGCAGGAAATTATGCTAGTCAGCTTATTAAGCGCTTACTTGCTAAGGTATTAAGTTTCTTCCAGATTAATTTTTTCTAACGGATAAATATGTAATATGTTACTCGTATACAGCACAAATTTTGTACTGACGATAGAACATTTCGCACATCCCTCCCTTCGGATTATGAGCGCGTGATCATTTGCAAACTCATCTTATCAATAAAAATTTAAAGTTATTTACGTATAGTCGTTTGATTGTTAGACGTTAGGAAACTGAATATTGTCATTCCATATTGCGGTAAATATAAATTAATTAAGTGGTCCAATTTCATATAATTTGGTTGTAAAAACTACAAATACATACGTATATACATGTAGTTAAACGGTAGATAAAAACCGAAGAAGAAAAATCGAATATTACAAAAGGTTAAAGGCATATACATATGTTTACTAGAAATATATATTAAATATCAATAATTAAGGATATGCAATGGAGTATATACTGTTCACAAACAAAAGCACTATTATACAATGAATGAAATGTGTGAGTTTAACAACATATGGTGGAATTTATAAATAAGTAATAAAGTAACAATAAAATAAGCTGATAAGAAGCAAATAAAGTATCGAATATTTGTATTAAAAAATAATAAATTTATCTTTGTTTGTTGTTCTAAGTAGGGAGGGCTTTCTATAAGTTTATGTATTAAAACAAATTTTACGAAGTGTGTGAGTTTGACCGTCGTTCGTTGTCAATTTCCGGTTTTAATACTGGCTGGCATTGGTCCATGACTAGGTTCTGTGCCACTACTACATCCTTCTGGTCTAGAGTGAAACCTAGGAGATTTATTGAACAGCTTGGCGCAGCTCTTACTAAACTTTGTCCAAGTAAAACATGCGTGATGTAAAGCTAAAAATCCAGTCGGGCGTTAATTGTCAAAGTTCTTCATTGTCTAGCCTTTGCAAGACTGAGTCAGTCGGCGAACCAACAAATTTGTGATGGGCACAAAGCGCTTGTCGCAGACGCACAAACTCTCACATACATGAGTACCATTTTTAAATTTTATTGTACGCAGCACGTGATTTTTCAAAAATCGCAATATACATACATACATGTATTGAAACAATAAAGCAAAAGTTGATATTATTCAAGTAGTATACTCGAGATACCACGCTATTTTATGAAGATTCTCATAACTTACACATCGGCCAGTTGAAATAACAAAACTCATTACCCTTAGTATATTCCTATGGGAGCTTCTTATTATTTTTGAGCCGATTACATACATTGAGGGCATTAAGTTATAGTACGAGGGCTGCTATATATATTTCTGGCCTAATAATGAAAATAGGCATATTTATCAACGAAAATGTTTTTTTTTTGTTTTTTTTTTCGTTGGATTTGGCTCGTCTTGGACCCACACGGTCGATTGCTGTTTTGTTTCGGGCTCATACGCATAGATCCATGATTCGTCACCTGTGACGATCTTATAAACGTCTTTTGAAGCACCTCGATCGTATTTTATCAGCATTTCTTTACACCAATCCATATGAGTCTTTTTTTGAGCGATTGTCAAATTGTGCGGGATCCAGCGAGAACAAACCTTTTTTACGGCCAGGTGTTCATGCAGTATCGAATGTATGCTGGTGGGAGAAATGCATAGGCATGCCTTTATCTGAAGGTATGTTATATGACGGGCTTGCATTATCAATTCACGTATGGCATAGATGTTTTCTGGCACAACGGCTGTTTTTGGACGACCTTCACGGAATTCGTCTTTGAGCGAGCGTCGGCCACGATTGAATTCGTTCTACCAGTTTTTCACAGTGCTATAGGATGGTGCTTCATAGCGATACAAAGATTTTAGTTCATCGATGCACTCTTGTCGTGATAATCCACGTCGAAAGTTGTGAAAAATGATCGTACGAAAATGTTCACGCGTTAATTCCATTTTTTGGCCGAGATGAATTTTTTAATTCCCTGTAAATAAAACAATTCACGATTAAATGACAAAACGTTCTGAGTGATGTTATGCTAAAAAATGTCAAATTTTCCAATGGAAATGTCAGATTGCACCTGGCAATACTAGGTGTTGCCTAGGCCAGAAATATATATAGCAGCCCTCGTATATCAAACTATACGTTCACTTAATTTTTCTAAATATCTTACATGTTGACCGATCCGAAATCACTGTTACACGATTGCCTTACTTTATTTCATTCTTAAGATATTTGTTGAAAAAAAAATTTCACTTAACAACATCAAATAAAATCCTAGTTTACAATCAAACTTTGAATCCTATTTGGACATATGAAATTCAACTATGGGGATGCGCTGCCCCGTTATACATCATGATGTGCAAAGATTCCAAAATAGAGCTCTGCGAAATAGCAGGCGCAGACTGAAAAGAACAACGTTTCATGATCTATTAAGAAACTAAGAAAATAACAAATATTATTATATTTAGTTATTAAATTTAGTTAAATAAAGAAAAACTTGTTATTACAGCTTTTATTGTTTTACTTCATAAATTGGAAAAAATATTGCTTGTTAGTTTACATTTATCACTAGTTGCAATTTCAATGAAATGTAAACCCATCACTTTATTACGTTTCAATAAGATAAGTAAATAATCAAAAGTTAGCCCTAACACCAAACTTGTTTACATATATGCGCTGTCCTTCAGAGTATTCAAGTGTGGAATATTACTGGTGCATCAACATTGACATAATTCGCAGGTTCAAGTCAAAAATGCTTTAGAGCCATAACAAATTCATCAAAGAGTTTTCATAATAAAAATATGCACAAAATATCTGGGATTTTCTATGGCAAAGACTGATGTATTTCTACGCTAGAATGAAATACATACGTACTAAAACTTCATGATCATTGTAACGCTATGAAAGTATGTTAGAACTAGAAGTAAATGCTCGCGAATGTTATATATAGATAAATGTTAAAAAATTTAACGTTTCTGAAGTTTTAGGTTTTGCCCTAAACCTAATTCTTCAACGTAATAAGCATTGATACAAATTCTGTGTAGCTCATGCGACATGGCGTACGGTATGAATGCTCAGTAAATTGAGCCCCATACTCTGGTTTTGTTCAAAACTACTAAATGTGTGACAACTCATGAAATAAATGGGTGAGAAATAAAAAATCTTACAGACATACATATACATGAAATATAATATGTAGATGCATTTTTAAATATTTTTTTTTTTTTTAAATTGGTAAAATGGGTTCAATTCTTCCTCTAACCCCATATACTCTTTAGGTTCCAAATTCCAAGCTTTGGGTTATCGTAGATATCAGTCAATATGTAAAATATTTTAGCAAAATGAAATTAATGTATAATATTCGATAAGTTACAGATTAAATTCGAAAATTTTTGAAAAGTTTCCCCGAAATAGGTATGTATATCAAGTCCCACATTCTTTACTTTATGCCGAATATGTCGTTGTCGTATATTAATATCTTTGTAAAATTGTGAGTATACTTGAGTAAGGGCAAAAGTTAATGCAATCAGTCCACATATTTCGCTATCCTTAATATACCCGATATAGTGATTTCCATACATTTTCTTTTCCATCTGTATCCATCCATATTTATTAGTTGTTTAAAACATTTTCGAAAATTGTCAATTGAATACCTAAGTGTATCATCAATCAATAGTACATGGTATAAAACAAAGTCACTTTTTCTGTCCCTATGTCCCTTTGTATGCTTAAATCTTTAAAGCTTCACAACGGATTTTGATGCGGGTTTTTTAATAGATAGAGTGATTGAAGAGCAAGGTTTATATGTAACAGAAAATTAAATGGTGGAGAAATACTGTTATTTTTAAGGTTTCTAATGAGGTGTCCCAAAATAATTAAATTTTTCCCTCTTACATTGCAAACGTAGGCGGATTTATTAAATCAATGTCCACATTGAAAAGGTCTACAGTAACTCCGCGATGGTATATGTCTATCTCTTATGCATATCCCACAATAACATTTTTTTGTCATTTATTTTTTACGACAAATGATGGCTGATTTTCGAAGCGATTTTAACCAATACAGCCTTAATACACAATACTTATTCAGTTAAATACCTTAAATGAATATTTTCAAAGATATTACAGAATTAAAATTTATTACGAGACGTAGCGTTAACGGCGGTACAGGGCGGCCGGGCGACGGGAGCGTGTCTATAAATAGCGCGTCGAAGGCCCCGGTTCTCTTAAAACCACTTTGAGATTAGCAACAATCGGACGCGTTTATTATCAGAGCCCTCTAACGAGGAATATTTAAACGGAAACGATGAAGTATATGCGAATAATTTCAAACTGATCCTTCCTCAAAAATAATACTATTGCTAAATTGCTACGCAAATACGTATTGCAATGGATTATAACTGGCTCAGTAATCAGTTGATGAATGCCAACCGACTTTCTCGTCTTTCCATGCTTGAGAACTGGTTCATCATGGACTCCAGTGTGCAATGATAGAGACATATTTCTATTGTCACACACCGACGCAAAAATTCGGTTTTATTACAATTAAAGAAACACTTCTCAAAATCAGCAATTCGTTGTTTTTGTTAGATTATGAACTTGCGAGGCACCCACTTTGCACATAGTTTGCGGGTCTTTAGAGTGTCATTGTCCTCGGTGCTCATTTCGCTTCTTTCCAACTTAGCAAACCTCTTATCAACGGTTGTTTTTCCTAGTGAAGAGCATAAATTCAACATTATTTCCCCCCAAAATACTTTATTAATATACGTAAAGCTTTATGCTCCATCTTTTTGTAAACTAACACCAATTGCTTCATGCTATATCTCATTAACTAATAGTTCTTCTTCTTTACTGGCATAGACACCATTTACGGGATTATAGCAGAGTTAACAACAGCGCGAGAGGTGGTGTGTGTCGATTGTCCTTTCACGGGTCTTTTCCAAGATTTAGCGCATGGTGAATATCTGGTCGGTTGTTGATTTGCCAGGTCTAAAGCCACACTGATAATGTCCAATCAGTTTGTTGACGGTGGGCTTTAATCTTTCACACAATACGCTCGATAGAACCTTATACGCGATGTTGAGGAGGCTTATCCCACGGTAGTTGGCGCAGATTGTGGGGTTTCCCTTTTTGTTGATTGGGCAGAGCACACTTAAATTGCAATTGCTCGGCATGCTTTCCTCCGACCATATTTTACAAAGAAGCTGAGGCATGCTCCTTATCAGTTCTTCGCCGCCGTGTTTGAATAGCTCGACCGGCAATCCATCGGCCCTCGCCGCTTTGCTATTCTTCAGGCGGGTAATTGCAATTCCAACTTCTTCATGGTCGGGCAATGGAACGTCTGCTCCATCGTCATCGATTGGGGAATCGAATTCACCTTCTCCTGGCGTTGTACTTTCACTCCCGTTCAGCAGGCTGGAGAAGTATTCCCTGCATAATTTTAGTATGCTTTGGGCATCGATCACTAGATCACCTTTGGGGGTTCTACAAGAGTATGCTCCGGTCTTGAAACCTTCTATTAGTCACCACATATTTTCTTAGAATTTTCGAGCATTACCCCTGTCTGACAGCTTATCAAGCTCTTCTTACTCATTTCCGCCCCTTTCTTTTTCTGTATGCAAATGCGTCTCGCTTCCCTCTTCAACTCTCGGTATCTATCCCATCCCGCACTTGTTGTGGTCGATCGTAACTTTGCGAGGTAGGTAGTCTGTTTTCTCTCCGCTCCAAAGCGGCACTCCTCGTCGTACCAGCTGTTTTTTGCATTTATCGAAAACCAATTTTTTCGGTTGCAGCTGTACGTAAGGAGTTTGAAATGCCGTCCCATAGTTCCCTTATACCGAGTTCTTGATGAGTGCTCTCAGAGAGTAGGGGAGCAGAAAATCGAGTAGAAAATCGGCATCTTCGGGAGAAACTAAAGCACCTTTTTTCTGTATTTAATAAATTAACAAATTTTCGCAAATTATAATCCTGAAAAAATTTTAAATTTATTTTTTAACATTTACAGCGTAATGATCACTAGTTTTCAAAACGACACGGTCTAGACCAATTTCATTCATAATCAGCGCTAAACCATATTAAATTTAATGGCGTGGCCACTTAATTTCTGTAAACATCTCAAATGTTAACCAATATAAACAGTTCGAAGTTAGGTGGAAAGTCGGAAGTTAGGGGAAAGGGGACTAATTGCTTCAAATTTAATACTTCTGCCGTATTTATGTATCAATTATCGTTATTGCACTTTTAGTAATTTTAAACATTATCGTTATATAGAAAGTAAGATGACCTCACCCGATTTCATCCATTTTCGCGCTGTCGAGCCGAGCGTAAACTTAATTTCGGCCAGCGCTGATTGATTTTAGGTATAGTATTAGGTCTACAACTTTGCTTCCGCCGTGTTTTTTTATTTATTGTAAATTTAATGCTTTATTGTATAAAAACGGCCCAAAAGTGTTTTCCCTTATTCCCTCAAAAAGTAATGCTTAATTAACACACGAAATGCTTTATGATCCATTTTTTTGTAAACTAACAGAAGTTGCTTTATAAAAATTTTATATTTTTTTGCTAGCTAATAGAAATCATATAGATGGTAGTAGTAGAGTAACAGTATTATCTATGTATGTGTCAGCCTCAGTAAAGCGTGGACGGGTCCTCAGCCGCACTTTTCTTGGAATTAAAAAATAAAATCAAAATTTCCCGCAAATGTCGAGAATTCGGCTCAAAAAGTGACATTTTCAATTGAGAATAAGTTTGGGATGCAAACAGATCTCTACAAATATTTTGTTGGGTTGACACAAATGTCCAAGATCGATATAAAACGATTTAATCGACCAGTGCTTGACCCTAGAGACATTTATTGGAAAACGGCGGAAGCAAAGTTGTATACCTAATATATTTCAGGATTATAAAATAATTTATAATAAACGATCTGTGGGCACCCTTAGTGGTTTGAAAAGAACAGACAGTTAACAGAAATGCAACTTGTCCCGTCATCGTGATCGTTTATATACAAGTATGTCGTCACCTAAAATGAAAATAACGTAACATCTCTTTTCATAAGATTACAGGCGAAGGAAAAACGTTAAACGTCTAATTGAAATGAAATTTGAATTTTGGTTATAAAATGGTTATATTTTGATTATCACACACTCATATTGCAAAAATTTTTATATATTGGTTAATATATCTGACAACGATTTTCGGTTTTTTTTTTTATGATACGTTGTTTTGTAATTTAAGATGACGATATAAAACTCCAGAAAAGAAAGCTTTGGATGTGGACATCTGTGATTGAAGGATTTATTGAACTGTTATTAGGTTCAAATATTACGGAAATAATTATAAAATTCGATTTCAAATTCATAACCTGTTTCTTCAATTTATCACCGGTTATTTACAATAATGTATGGTCCATTTAGAATTGGCAAATCCAACAGATTTTAGTGACATTTACTTGCTTCATATTAATATTCATATACCATGCGTGAACATAGCTGAGCTAAAGCACATTGAAGTTGATCACATATTTACTGTTATTCAACATGAAATTATATTTTTGAACTTGTTTTGGTATTTTATCATTTTATATTAAATAAAAAATTGGTTATATATCATTGCATTCACAAATCGGAATACAAGAAGAAAGCTATAATAAGACGATTGAACATAGTACTAATACTGTCGATTGAAAAAATACAAAACCAGTGAACTCAAATTATTTTATGAGACTGTATTTAAATAAAAAGTTTTGTTTAATATATGTTTAATGGTTGAAGCTTCATTTATTTGTTATTAAGAATCGTTATTTGAATTCAATTTTGCTTGCTTATATACAATCACACAATATATGGTAAGAATAGTGATTTTTCGTTTGTTTATTTCTACTTAATATATATAAAAAAAATAATGATAAAACTGGAAATCGTTTGAGCTATTAAGAAGGTAATAAAGTGTTTTTTTACATATTATCATTATACAAAACATCGCTACAATTTTTTTTACCATAATCCAAAGGCGTAGCGTCCAGTTAATTACTTAATATTAAGCAAAACACGGCTATAATATAAAATTGTCTTACATATTTTATAGAAAAATTCTAATTTCTACAAACATCAAAACATGATTGGGTTGTCCTTACATTGATCTATCACGTATCCAGTGAAGCGTTTAAGGAACTTAGGATATTCGCGCTTGTAAACAGCGCGTAAAGCGGATGCAGGTGCCCAACCACCGGGATTCACTGTAAATACAATATTATTAAAATTAATTACATAACACATTTCAACACCTTCTAATACTTACCAACAGAGCAGTATGTGATTTTACAAGTTAATTCATCTCGGCTGAGGATATCGTTACTTGTTTTTCCAGGTGGTAAAAGCGTTTGACAAGCTAAAATCACTGTCAGAAATATGCGTACACATTTGCCATTTTTGGACTAAAATACAAATAAAATAAAAAATATAGATTTAGAAAAGTACTTTTATATTCTCGGTATTTGTGGAGCAAACGCAGCAAGTAAATTAAGCAGATTCAAGTAAAGAACGTCTAAAATAGAGTAATTTCCTACTTTAATACCCCGGACGTAGCCAGAAGGTGTATGGTTGAGAAAGTTGCTCTCAGAATGCAAGCTTTGGAATCCTCAAACAGTTTGATTACATTTCAAAATACTTGGATTACGATATCGCTGAACATAATTCTGACTACCTTTTCTTTGTCATGTGCCTTCGACGGGCTTTCTTCACAAATGTGATCTCTTTCAGCGTCTTCTGCCATGTATTGTAAAATGAAAATAAGGTTTCGACAAAAAAAGAATGCAAATCTTTTAAAATGCGTGCTGAACACATAGAAAGCGACAGACTTCAAACGAAATCTGGGGCCCTATTCTGTAACTCGATTCGCAAATAGAATTTACTCGAATTCGGATTTTTTATATTCTGTATCTCGATTTTCGCATTTTGAAGCCAATTTTCGCATAAAATATTCGTTAGCTTTTAAGTTTTAGAAAGGAAAAACGAAAATTGTACGAGATACAGAATAGGGCCCCTGTCAAATATTAAGATACACGCGTTCTTATGGACATAGTTATTTAGCACAGCTGCACGACTGCACGACAGCAGGCTCTCAGTTGTCACTCTATATTGTAGTTTAAAAATATTTCTAAATTTTCCGACGACAGTAGAGAGGACTAATATGTAAAATGTAAAATTATTCAAAGCTCTAACAAACCCTACGTTAGTTTACAAAGAGAAGCAGAAAATAGCTCTGTTATGTCATGTGTAATAACAATTGATAAATTAAAACAGAAACATTTACCTATTTACTTATTTTTTTGTATAAAAAATTTGACTTTGAACAAAATACTAAAATTTCATTGAAGTGAAATGTATTAGTAGTATGGCAATAACGAAATTGTGATATTACAAAATGGACAGCTGTGCTGTTTTGTGTACATGCCGGCCATTGTTATGTCGCTACCTTCTTACAAATGTTCATGTAGCAGGCTAGACGACGCCACTTACAGTTCACTGCCGTGCAGTCATCTCGTGTCGCTCTCTATGTGTTCAGCATACGAGTTTCATGAATTGTGGGCATAAATAAACGATTGTAATGGATATTTATACAAATATGTAAATGTGTGATATTTCCTTGTCCAATCAAATAACGTTATAATAATTTACATAATATGTGATGTGGCAGACTTACTTCTTGTTTAGAATATTCCGTCGAGTTATTACATACAACCCACATGTCTACCGCGTCATCATCTAATCCATCTGTAATTTTGCGCATGTGAGACCAGAATAAGGCATCACGTTGACTGGCAGGCCAGATACGTTTATGCGTTTGTAAAAAGACAAATGTGTCTGGTGAAATTTTCTCCAATATAGTACAGTCTTCCAAAGTTGCTGTAAATTTTTAAATACAATGTTACATACATAAATGTTTCATATTTTGAGATTATATTCTTACTCTCCCATTCATTGCGAAATTCGGGCATGAAAAAGTAATGACACATTTCGCGTGCAGTTACGCCATTAACACTGTGATATGCTTTCAATGGGTCCATCACTAAGCCATTCACTTCTTCTTCACGCTTGTACATTTTTATTTCACCTTCATCTGCAAATATTTGCCAACCATTACCTCCTTGGCCAACTCCTTCGCGAGCATAATGTAACTGCTCGCGGCACACACGATCGATCTGCAAATTAAAACGAAATTTGTTAAAATTTGCCCAAGTAACATACTATACAACTCAGCCGAATATGATTTTAATACATTTAACAGCAATTAAAAGTTTAGTTATCATTATTTTTATTAACTTTAGTTTACCTCAGGCCAGAGAATGTGGCTTCTAGCTAAGCCCCCAGTACCGAACTCATCTGTACTAGGATCATTTCCTTTTTGTTGAGCTTGATGTGGCACATTGGCCAAAGTCAATGATTGTTGCGTCTGCAGTTTTAGTTTCGCACGAATCTGCATATCCTCTTCGATCTTTTCTAGCCCAGTTTCAACAGCATCAAAGAACTCATCTTCCGGTAAAGTGGAATGAGGACCTTCCTAAAAATTTTAAGCGAATAATTAATTATATAGGACAAAGAAAAAGTATTCCACTAATTTGAAATCTATATTTATACCCATGCATAATATGTACGTATATGTTTCATTTTTAAGACATTATATTAAAATATTGGGTAGTTGAAAAAGTTTTTTCGTATTTTGTTAATAGATGTCGTGGCAGTCGTATATCTCCCGTGCTACCAATCACATTATGTCATACCATATAGTGTTGGAAAGGTGAGATTTCCAAAATAAAAAAAATAAAAAACCATTTAACAAAACAAATTAAATTCGTGGAAGTTAAAAATAAGTTACAGGGAAATGCTTTAAGGTGTAAAACCAATCATATAAAGTAAAGTCAGCCGGATGTTCGATAATCCTGATATTAATTATATAGGTACCAAGTTTATGCTCAAATTTATCTACCTTAGGCACAAAGATACACTGTTATGAGTAAAACAGGCTCTTTTATTTTTATAGGGATAACTCACATATTGGCCAATATATGCGGTACAAAGTCGCCCTGAAGTTCAAAAATCTTTATATTTAGTAAATGGGGGCTAAGGGAAGTATTGGTCCAATTCATCCCATTTTGGACATACGGACATACCATTATAAGAGAAGGATTATCCCTTATTCCTTAATTTTTAATTTATACGTCGCATGTTTTTCGAATCGGTAAATTTTCTGTAAGTTGGTAGTACTGTTATTGGCATCTATGCTAAATTTCACGTCAAAATATTCATTGGTATTTGAGATACGCGTCGTTTTGTGAGACTCTAAAAGTGAATTCTTCGATTTTTACTACGTCTGAATTTATTGAACAAAGAAGTGCGGTAATGCACCATCTCATACTGCATTGATTATTCGTGATCATTTCGCCGAATATCACACATCGACCGACATTTTCGATCAAGTCAACTATAAGTACCGGGGTGTAAATATTCGGTACCTAGGGTTTGGACAGTTTTCATTGGATTTCAACAATTTTCGGTCATAAGGTGGTACATACTAAAAACATTATTCGTGCAAAGTTTTATCCCGTTATATTAATTGCTTCTTGATTTGTGTACCGGAAACTGAACGAATCAAGTGGAATTAAACATTGTGCTATATGGGAAGTAGGCGTGGTTGTTGTTCGATTTCGTTCATTTTCACACTGTGACATAAAAATGTTAAAAGAATGTCAGGTACAAAATTTTGTCGAAATCGGTTAGTCGGGTTTCAAGATTTAGGATTTCACCAAAAAATGGACAGTATCACACGCATCGTCAAATTTTCACACCGGCTTTCATAAAGCTCTCTCATCACCATCTAGGTGTTAAAATTGCATGTTTCTGACATATTTAGTTATTGATTTATCGCTTTTAGTAGTTAACAGCATTTGAAAAGCTACGATACTCCCGTAGCATTTCATTTTGCTATTGCTACCGCTCTCATTTTATCGGGAGCCATACCAGACCATAGAAGAACAATGTAAAACTATGTGCTCTGGTCTGCTCGGGGTTTTGTTAGGTAAAAAACTATATCTGTAGCAATAGCTAATAGCGCACATACTTTTACATTGTTCTGCTGGGAGCCATAGCAAAGTTAGAGCGGTAGCTATAGCATAGCAATAATTGTAGAAATTTTACTGCTACGGAGTAGTAAATGAAAACACTGGTTTTTAACAGTAGCGTTATATGGGGAGTGAGCGGGATTATCGTCTGATTTCATCCAATTTCACATAGCTGGTGGAAATTCTTACAAGATTTGTACTCAGCGAATTTTATTGTTGTAGCTTAAGTAGTTTAGGAGATATGTACATTAAACTTGCTAGAGGGCGGACGTACACGAAAAGTCTCATCGAGATATTTCATTTTTTACTCAAGTTACAGCTTGCACGGAAGGACGGACGGACAGACAGTTAGTCAACCGGATTTCAACTTCGTCATCCTGATCATTTATATATATATAACCCTATATCTATCTCGCTTAGTTTTAGGTGATACGTACAACAGTTAGGTGAAAAAAACTATAGGGTGGGCCATGTAAAATTTTAAATTTAAAGGTAGGGCGTAAAAGATTTAGTGTAGCGTTTGCTTATGGCACGTAGCGCCGTCCTGCTGGAACCAAATGTGGACCAAGTCTACCTCTTCAATTTCCTCGAAGAAAAATTCGGTTCGGTTCGGGATTTCGCTCACCATTGATGGTTACGGCGGTTCCTTCTTCATTTTCTAAGAAAAAATGGGCCGATGATTCCACCGGACTAAAATCCGCACCATACAGTGATTCGTGCTGGGTGCATTGGCTTCTCGACGATTACGTGCGGGTTTTCTGTGCCCCAAAATACGATAATATTTAACGTAACCATCGAGGTGGAAATGAGCCTCGTCTGAAAAGATGATTTTTCGGTAAAATTGACCATCCTCGGTCAAACGATCTTCTGAACAATATGCGAACTGTAGAATAGTGAATAGCGACCCATTTCGAAAATTTTAGACTTTTTACTGAATATCTGTCACTATCCGAATGGTATTTAACGTTTCCAATGTCGAAATATAGATAATTCAAATTTAAAACGTTAGCTGGTTGCAAGAGTATAAAAACGAAAATCGTTACACTATACATACATATGTAGTACATGGGAGTGGAAGGTAGTATCGACCCGATTTTATTTTCCACCTAAAAGTGGCCACTTACTTGGTCAGTTTTAGCTCGACTCCTATTAAACTCTCATATACCATCTCGAGAGTAAAATTTTATTTTATGCCTCAGGCATATTTAGTTATTGATTTATGGCACTTTTAGTACTTTTTAACAGTACCGTTACATGGGAAGTCAGTAGTGGTATGGACCGATTTTTATCTATGTTACGTTTCCAGTTCCTCTTTAATGGTCAAACTAGGATGCCTCATTAAAAAGGCTGCTTCAAAACGTTTCTTATACTGAGCACTCATTTTTCTTACTTCACAGCAAAAAAAAACTGGCCGAATTGTACGTATCAGTGAGCGCAATTGAAAATATGTGATTTGCATACAAATAAAAACAGTTTTCCGCGAATTGCAAAGGAAAAACGTTATATTTTGAACGCACTGTAAGTAGCAGAACATATTATTGAACAGATTTTTAAATGTAGACTCACCTTTGGGATGTTTGCTGTAGTATTTTTTCTTTTATACGAGTATGTTGAGTATTTAATTAAATTGTTTTCATTTACATAGTTTCTTTTTAACAACATTTTCTTAAAATTTAAACAGTTATAATATATTTTTACATTGAATTTTATTTTTCAGAAGGATAAATGCACATATTTGAACACCTTTTCATACGAAAACAACGAATAACTTTGCGAAAATTATTGGACAAATAAAATTCACATTTTTAGTAGTAAAGCCAACCATGGACGACCAAAACTCTCTACTTACAGTACACAAATAATATTTAGGCAGAAGCGGTTACCATTTTGGCCATAACTCTCTGAGAATACATATATATATGTACATATTTGCGCTCTAAGTCTATTATTACACGAGGCGACAAAAGTTGCTAATTCTCGGGCGATTCTCTTTTGCTGTCGCCCATTACCTTCACACGAGCAACTTGTGTTGCGCAACTCTGTTCGAGTTTTTTTCTCATTCTCTTTCACTTTACTTTAACCCATTGTCGTTTCTTTTTCCTTATGGGTATTTGGGCCACTCTATCACATATATTAATCAGTTCTGACATTTTATTTATAATTCAAAATTAAAACAAAGATTATATGACAGACTTTCACATACATATGTCACCCTTTTCACTATCGTCTGAATCAATTTGTATGGCTTTCTCTATACATTTTCACAATATCTTTAATTAATTCGATTTTTTCGTAATACTCCATTTTCTAAAATATTTATTATATTATGTATATCTGTATACATATTTGCAAATTACTTGCCGAAAGATGAAATTAAATTTTTTAATATATTCAAAATATTAATTTCAAAAAATATACTCAAATGCAAACTATGTACTACGAAAGAAAGAACACGAATGCCGAAAAACGTCGCAGCGAACTGCTACGGTTCTCATTCGTAAAGCAAGTTGCTGAACACTGGAAACTCGGCGCGATTCTCCTCTCCTCGTCGCCCCCTCGCCTATAAACCAAGAGTTTGCCGAAACAAAAGTTGCCGCGTGTAATAAGCGAGTAACTACACATCACGTCGATCAGTGTTGCCATTAAAAAATTTGTTGACTTTAATTAATCTGGAACTGGGCCTCCATAAGATACGTTTGTACTTTTGGTTATGTACGTTAAATCAAACGATCCTATAATCGTTCTGTCCATGTTTTTGTACATATTACGAGTATATTCTTCCAAGTTTTTGTTCGAGTTTATATGTGAAGTCTGGAATTAGAAACATGCCGATAAGGCTCGTCCATGGGAACGTAAGTATCCCTGATTTCATTGATTTTAAAACTGATTTCACAATTTTTATATCGAAAAACTCTGCATTCGGTTTTTACAAGAAATATATATGTACTATATATTAAAATTCCGGCGATTTAAAAATCATTATTTTTGTAATATTAGGTCGTCAAAAAAGTCTTCCGGTATTTTTCGCTAGTTGGCGCTGAAAGCGCGTAGTTCTAGTTTTATTCATTTCAATTTCAATAAAAAAAATTCAATAAAAATACCGCAAGACTTTTTTGGACAACCCAATATTACTTTTGACTAGCGTTGGCAACCACAACTACCTATTTGGGGGTCAAAACTTGAACGTGTAGTGCATTTTAACTATTTATTTTTCCATTTCTTCCAACAACGCTTACTTGTGTATACGGTTTACTTAAAATAATGCTAGCAAGCATTGTTTTGGACTAGATCGGACATTATGAGATACCTTGCCTAATTATTTTACTTGGAAATCCACACTGAAATAAAATTAAGCACGTGCGCATGCGTATTGCTGACCTTGAAGAGCAGTGGTCCTCTCGTTTTTAATAAGTTAAAATAATATATAAATAAAATATTTAAAAAAATCATTATTGTATACTTTTTGAATGGTCTGCGGCTGGGCGTTCGTGCAGAGCCCTATAATTTTTCAACTCTCATTAATTCATGTTGTCTAACTT
Source organism: Bactrocera dorsalis (assembly GCF_023373825.1). NCBI lineage: Eukaryota > Metazoa > Arthropoda > Insecta > Diptera > Tephritidae > Bactrocera > Bactrocera dorsalis. Next base: position 33,655 of record NW_026038248.1, read on the forward strand.
TTATCAATAACAACTTTGTATATAAAAATATATGCACATGTGTATGTACATATATGAATGTATAATCTATGTATATGTATACATGAAGATACATTTATATATAATTTATATACTTAGGTGTGTACAAATTACGTGTCGCGCTGTTTGTCTGCGGTAAATTCCTAAAATACTAGATCGAAGTCGGATAGTTTATATCTTATTTTTATTAAAAATTAAAAATATTCATAAATTGAAATAAAAATTCAATGCTTTAAAAATTTATGTAAGAACCATTTGAATATTTTATTACTTAAAAAAAAAAAAGAAAATACGTTAACTTCGGTTGCACCGAAGCTATAAAATTCTTCACAAATACAAAAGATTTCATACAAAATCTCGATTTGGATTGGTCAGTTTGTATTGTAGCTACATATATGCTCTAGTGGGACGGTCTGAACAATTTCGTCGGAGATTTTATGAAGATATCTCGACGAACTTGACTTGATTCCGATCTTTCAGTTTGCGGCGGTATCGGCGAATAGATATCTCAAAAAATGAGTTAGTTTATATAGTATATACAGACAGACGAGCATGACTAAATCGACGGAGCTCGTTATGTTAATCATTTGTATGTACAACTGTGATCAAACTGAAAGGTGAATTTTTAATTCATACTTCGCGAATTTTTCGAATCGGTAATTTTTTTTTCCTAAAAGTTGGTAGTATCTCTCAGTCAATATGTAAGAAATTTTAGCAAATTTAAAATAACATATTGTTACGAATTTACTCTTGCTAGTTTACTTTGCTAGGTTCGTATCTCTGGATTGACAAATAAAACTCAACACTGTTTAATTTAATTCAGCAACTCTTTATTTCACAACTCGTCTACACTATAGCAGTTTTACTCTTAGCCACTGATTGAATACGTTGGCGCTGCCACGGCTTATATAGCCACGCACTTCTCGCTGATGCCGACGTGTCCTTCTAGAATATCGCGTCTGGAAATTACCAGAACATACGGCTATACGGCGCCAGACGCAAGCAGACAGTCGCGGCGCCAGATGTCTACAACAAGACAAATGCTATTCCATATACCTACAGCTATTGTTCATAATCAGGGATGCATATAGTAATACAAATATAACTTAATACTACTTTTTGTAACACTGCCCTCCACTAAGCCTAATCGTCCCGATTAGGCACAAATCCTCTTGAACCAAATGGGGCGAGCCTCTCCAAATGTACTACTTTCATTTTACATCGTGCTTTTCCATTCCTTGTATGCGGTATACCACGTCATTAAGTCGTTTTATCACCATATAGGGTCCTTCCCAGGCTGACTGCAGTTTCGGGGACAAGCCTTTCTTTCGAAGTGGATTGTACAATAGGACCAGATCACCTTCTTCAAAACCTTTTGAATTTGCCGCTTGATCGAACCGGTCCTTCATCTTATTGCTCATCAGATGCGTATGCTGTCTTACCATTAGGTGCAATTCATTCATTTCTTCCTTTAAGGCAGAACAATAATCTCCATCATTTCTTACAGCTGTAGGATTCGTTCCAAACTTAAGATCAGCGGGGAGTCGCAGATCAGATCCGAAAATAATCTTTGCTGGCGTGTAACCAGTTGTCTCGTGCTTCGCTGAACGATACGCCAGCAGGAACATCTGGATGCACTTGTCCCAATTCCGTTGATCTTTATCAACGATTTTCCGCAGATGTTCTTCGAGCGTTCGGTTTGAATCTCTCCACCATTCCATCTGATTGTGGATGTAACGCTGTCGTCCGTGTCTTGTGGATGCCCAATAATGTACAGACTTCTTGTGGAAAAAATGGAAGATTCGAAATTCATGCCTTGATCTGAGTGTGTTAATTTCGGGGAAGGTCACTCCGAAACCTTGTTATCCAATTTTCTACAAACGCTTCGGCTTACTGTCCCTTCGCTTCCTGGTTCGGTAATGGCATATACTTCTGGCCATTTACTGGAAATAGTCCCATGACAACCAGTAGATATTTCGGTTTCCGGCCGTAACGTCGTTGGGAACGGTACCTGCAACATCCATTGCGACTCTTTCACAATGGCGATCCCACGTTTGTACTGTTGGTAGCCTACCGCAGACTTTGAGCTTTAGGACCTTTCAGCTGCCATGCAATCTACGCCTTTACTTATCCATTCTGCTATGGAATCTCGACAACCGATCCAGTGAAAGGAAACACGTTCGTTTAATCTTCTCTACAATTTTGTAAATTCCAAGGTGCCCCTCCACCTAGGTCCATTGTGATTATTCTTTCCAATACGTTTTTACTGCGGGAATCATCGGACTTCACGGTACTATGAGCAGCAGACGAGAATGCTTTGCCCATCCTTCGCTTCTCCAGGTACGATTGAAGGTATCCATAAACGAGGGTGTGTTATGCTGTTCCATTGGGCCCCCAACATGCTTTTGCAGTTGAAGGACACCTCCTCTCTCGCTACGTATTTGTTCCTTTGGTGGTCGTACCCCATTTCTTTGGCCATTATCAGCCTTTGCAAGATCAGGGTTCCTCCAGCTGACTTGATTACTGACTGCGTGTGAGGAGGTCCCAATCATCTTCAGGTTCTAGATTCAGTAATCGCAGCGTCGATTATACCTTCTTTTCTCTTCTGATTTGGAGACAATGTTTAAATTCCAGTGGACCAAGGGCGACCGTGATTTTAATGCATCCGCATTTTTGTGGTGAATCCCCTTTCGGTGTTCTGTTTCGAAGTCGTAATTCTGCTAATCTTTCGATCCATCGTTGCAATTTGGGCTTCAGGCGGATTCTACTTAAACTTGTAATAACATTTTAATGCTGCATGATCAGTCCTCAGGCAAGAATCGATTGTCCATTACAAATACTTGTGGAAATGGTTCTACGACCAAATTGTCCACCACAGAGCTAGTAGTTCTTTTTAGCGGTCACACAGTAGTTTTTCTCGGGTTTCCCGAGCACTCTGCACTGTAATACCCAATTACTCTTTCTTGTCCGTCGATGGAGTCAGAGAAAGGAACACCTCCAATTCCATTAAGCGCTAGCATCTGTACGCCAGGATGAATTTCTTTACAGGTATTGGATACTATAAGCCAAACATCGGCCCGCCGTACCAAAGTAGTTCTTTTAAGCTGCCCTCAAACGCTTTTTTCTTGTTCCAACTGCCATACAAACGGCGATTATTCTTTGTTTTAAATCATGTAAACTTCTAGCCACGGTTCAGCCATCCAGGTACAAACGCGGTAATTACGTGCATAAAACCGAGGAAGCTGCGGAGTTCATGTATGTTGGTGGGTCGAGGCCAATCTTAACTGCCATTTATTTTTCCCCCTCGGTGTGAATCCCCTCAGTTGGAAACTTTTATGTCCGAGATATGTGACCTTGCTTCTTCCATAATGAGCACTTTTTGCGATTCAAGCGTAAATCCGGCTGATGCTATTCGCCTGGAAGCTGCCTCTTCCCCTTAAGATTTTTCAGATGATCATCAAAACTTTTTACAGTGATGATAATGTAATCAAGATACCCTCAAACATGTCTTCTCAGTTGAGTCCTTGTAACACATGTTCCATCATGTCGCTCCGCAACGTTGGAAGGCGCATTACATTAACCAAATGGCATCACAGAGAATTCCCATAACCCGTCGTCCCATACTGAAAGCGGTCTTTTCACGGTCACGTTCATCAATCTCAGACTTGCCAATATTCCACTTTGTAGATCTAATGTAGAAAACCATTTCGCTCCAGACAAGGTGTCTAATGTATCGTCGATTCTTGGTAGAGGTATGAACTGTTTTCTTTCTTGTGACATCATTCAATCTTACTATAATCAACGCAGAAACGGGGTTGCTACCATCTTTCTTTTTAAACTAAGACGATAGGTGAGCTCCATGGACTTATTGAAGCGTTCGATTTACACCGTTTTTGTGCATGTCTTCAATAAATTTTGTTAGCATCCTCAACGGTTTTGCTAGTAGGAACACTACGCGGGAAGCTCTGTCGGATTGGTTTAGCGTCTCTCAGTATTTATTGCGGATGTTTGACAATGCCGGTTCTTCCTGTGTTTCCTTCGTTTGCAAATATGGATGCGTATTTTTCTAATAGTTTTTCTGCTTTTAATTTTTCATTTCCATGCAGTTCGTTCAGCAAATTATTTAGGTAGTGGTTTTAGGACTTATCTGCTGTGGCTCAATAGTAGGCTTCTGTTGTGACCGTTGCGCATCGTGCTATTGCACATTATATTCTGGCCACTGTCCAATTACTGCTCCTTCTTCAGACTTATAGGCGTGTTGAATTCATTCACTACTCTGACCGCGAAATGTGGCGTCTTCTCTAGTTTTCACAAGCGTTCTTCCTACCAATATGGTGTATCTATTTTTGTTGGTTCCCACACAATCCACAACTCTTCAGTCCCACCTCCTCCATTCACTTTAGCCCAAACAATCGCCTCAGATTTTGGTGGAATACTCTGATTATCATCAACAAGTCACCCTCTTACGTTCAACGTTGGTCACATATCTCGGTGTTTTATAGGGCATCTCCATGTTCTGGCAAAAACAGCATTGCTTGTTTAAAGCCAAAGTAACCCCGTGATCAATTCATGAAATCATACTCCCATTATAATTTCCATCCGTGATTTCTGCTACGATGAAGGTGTGATTTAACTTCCACAGGGTACCAATCATTCTACTTTCCCGTCCAAAAACACTTTTCCCGCGACAGCTGCGTTCCTCTCCGGTGAGCCGTTCGAAGCTTGACAACGACTAATGGTTCAACCAGTTCCTCTTACCACATCCCGGTCGGATAATTGAATGTGTGGCACCAGTATCCAAAAAGTAAGCGATTGACAGTCGTCCATTTACGATACCGTTGATAGTAGATTGTTGTCATGGCGACCTATTTGTGATATCGAGATGGCGGGGCAAATAGTTGTGGGAACCAGCTCACGCCCCTTTGACACTGTTCCGTTTTAGTCTTAACGGACTTGTGAGATGTGGCATGCCTCCGTACCTCGAGTTATCTGGTGGATGTTTCCGTTTTGATGGGTTTACTTCTTATATTGCAATTTTAGGGCCAAAGGTGTACCCGCTATTTCCACAGTGAAAACATCTGCCTGTTGTATTTTACTCGCGGTGCCAGCAATTGTCTTACAGGAGTCTTCAATATTTCCTCCAATCACAGCGCTGGTTGTTCCATTTCAACCCTTTGTACTTTGTGTGCTGGCTTTACTTAAGTAGGATTCTTTCACAGATTATCTTTATAACTTATGTTCTTTGCGGTTTCTGTGGTTTAATGTTTTTGCGAAGCTGTTTCCTGTGTGAGGGCGTGCGAATAACCGTTTCACGCAAACGTTCTTATTTGGTCAATGCATTATGTGGCGCGTTTGGTGTCCACATCACGAATTCCATTTATGAAACAATTTGAATTTTTACCCGCTCAATGTATTCCACAGGTGCATCTGCATTTGCCAAATGAGCCAGTCGTTCTATTTGCAGTTGCGAACTCTTAGCAATTGACTCGTTCATTTTTTATTCTTCTGACCCCTATTTTGCAGTATCGATCTGGTATATTTGTTTCCGGGTGCTCACTACGCATATCGTCGTTTCTATCGCACTCATCAATGCTCATAGTTGTCCCGTTCACAGTCTGGAATAGTTCTGTGGGAAGGATTCTGCCGCAGGTCCTCTTCAATGAATACAAACAAGGACGCCCCCACTTGTCCGCTTCATTCCAGTTATTGGCATGCTGTTTATCCTTTTCAAACTGAAGTTTGAAAATTTGAAATTGGAATACTTCCATTCGAATGTGGGTGCCTTCCAATCTTGGATTATTTGTTGATGGTTGGCAGGGCATCGCAGTTGCAGTTCTCGCACACGATTACTTAACTGAAGAACTGTGTCTGATTTTAAATTTTCTTCGTATTTTTTAAAACGTGCTTAATTCGTCTTCAAATTTTGAAAATTTCTGTTGCACTTGTGTACTTACTTTCCTGTAAATCATGTTGTACCAAACGCTTTATCTAAACTGCGTATTATTTTCACAGTTATCTTGTTGCTGTAAGGCGAGGACTCTAACTGTTGATGATATGTTTCAGCTAATTTGCGTTATTTGCTGTGCCAGACGATTTTCTGCCTGCACGTGCATTCTCGGCTCTTGCTGTGGCCAGACGATTTTCTGCTTTGCACTACATTTCTGCCATTGCTTAATAGCCCACTAAACAGACATGTTCATGTTCGCACTTGATGATGTTCGTTGTTCTTCTACTTTATCTTTTTTCTTTTTTTTTTTTGTGTGTTTACCTTTGTAGGAAGGTTCTGGCCCAACAAAATTCGAACGTACTCGTTCCACCAATTATTTGTTTTTTTAATTCCATCCAGGAGCTTCCATAGGCTTCCACGTAATGGATTATTAAGTATGAGAAGCACACTGGTAAGAACAGAGTAAAAACATTACGGTGCTACTATCTGAACTCGTTGAAAACATAACAAAACAGACTGCAGATCCTAGCCTTTTGGCCCGCTTACTCGGCAAAAGCGCCCACCCACGCATTATGTGTTCACATTTTTAAAATCAAAACTATTTTATTTCACTCGGGCAATAACTTTTTTGTTCTTATGTTCATTTTTGCTAGTTTACCGCTGCGTTCCTTCCTTCCAATGGGTTTCTCTTTTTTTCAATCTTGGTCTTTGACTGGAATTTATCTCAATTCATTCCGACCATTATTGTTAACCATCTTTGAATTTGGATTATTTGAACAATCCCACTTCTGACACCAATGCTGTTACGCAATTTACTTCTCGATAGTTTACTTTGTTAGGTTCGTATCTCCTCCGTTTCTGGATTGACACAATAAAATCAACACTGTTTAATTTTAATTCAACAACTCTTTATTTTCACCAACTCGTTCTACACTATAGCAGTTTTACTCTTAGCACTGATTGATTACGTTGGCGCTGCCACGGCTTATATAGCCACGTCACTTCTCGCTGATGCCGACGTGTCCTTACTAGGAATAATCGCGTTCTGGAAATTACCGAGAAACATACGGCTATACGTGCGCCAGAACGCAAGCAGACAGTCGCGGCGCCATAGACTCTGCAATTGTTCAAGCAGACGGCTGTGGCGCCAGATGTCTATTGGTCGACACAAGCGGACAGTGCGGCGCCAGATGTCTATTTTCGACAAGCAGACAGCCGTGAGCGGCGCCAGATGTCTACGAACAAGACAAATTGCTATTTCCATATACCTACAGCTATTGTTCATAATCAGGGATGCATATAGTAATGCAAATGACAACTTAATACTACTTATGATGTAACACAACTTAATAGCTACTTTGTTGTAACAATAATAAATTCATGAATGACTTGAATGACAATAAGAGCTGTTTTTTGTATCTCACCCCCCCCCCCCCCCACCCCAAGCATACCACCTTATGACCAAAAATTGTGCATAAAAAGTATAAAATACTTTTGTAACTGCCTGCCGGGTATATGATATGATATAAAAAGATTGAAAATGTGACGTCTTGCTTATATTTACAATAGATATGTGTTTAAATAAGTTAAGCATTCACCCACTTTACCCGGAAAAACTGGCGCAGCCTAATAACACAGCTTAATTCACCACAGCTGATGACACTATATCACACCACAATTGAGAACATCACCCAGCAAGCGGTTACCACACTAACACCACTCACCAAACTTCCACATCAATCAAGCCACTCAATAAAAAGGATGGGCAAAAGGGAAAGCGGACTATTCGATCTTCCCAAGCCGCACATCAACATTCGCGCATTAAAATTCGCTACAAGCTTTCGCTGACACACTGCGCCCTGTCGTCATCACCCGGTTCACTTCGCTAGCGCAACTATACTTAAATTGGATCGCAGTCTGATCGCCGTTGATCTTGTCATCGATTTTATATACATTATTTTATACAGATGAGTGGATTTATATTTTCTTTTTACATATTCATTGTAAAACACGAATAATTTCGATTGAAATTAAATTTATCTTAAACTTGATTGTCATGTGCATTTTTTGTTAATAAAAGGTACTTAGTGCGACAGTGGGTGAATTATTAAAACAAATGAAACATAACTATACATTTTAACAATATGCATTTTTGAAAATTTTCAGCAAAATATAGTTGTTTTTTTTTTTAACAAAAAATCTACTACCACGTATCGTACTTAAATATTCCATTACTACGTCTTGATGCTACGTAGATTACGCTTTTTTTCATTATCATGTAAAATGATCTGAGCTCAATGCCAGTCAAAATTAGAAAATGTACTGTCGAAATTAATGTGTGCCGAAAATCTCACACAAACGCACACTTTTGCATTTTGCTA
>NW_026038249.1:0-41711 GCF_023373825.1 Bactrocera dorsalis
CATAAACGGCTTTTTTGAACCGATTTTGGCTCCTGATTTTTTTTTTGTTTGTATTTGTTATTATAAGGAGAAGGTTCTTATGTAAGACAAATTTACGAAAGTTGCCGGAAAGCCCCTAAAAACAGCCCTTTTCTTTTTCCCATACAAACGTTTTATTTTGTATATACATACATCCATACATATGTACATATGTACATATGTAAGTAAAAATGATTGTTTGTTTGTTAGTAACGCTAACGCTCAAAAACGGCGGAACCAATCTTCATGAAATCAGAAGTTACTCGCTGTGGATCTAGAAAGGGTTAGATATAAAAAAAACCATATACTTTTCATAAGGAAAAGTCGAAAAATTGGAATTTTCCAAAAAGTGACTTTTCATACAATTCTTTTTTGTTTTGTTTTTCAATATTTTGATTTTTAAATTATTTGAATCGTTCAATTTCGGTCGCTTACTTTTTTATTCCGGAAAAATTATTGAAAAATTATTCAGTGAAAACTTTATGTGTGTTTCAAACGAAGTGAAATTTGTTACGAAGCAACGAAGACATCGCGCTAATATCGATCGGCGTTCTTTTTGCCATCAACATATGCAGCCCAAGAAACATGAACTGAAACTCCCAGGATGCGATGACATATGTGTGGAATTATGGATCGCTGTCAATCAGCAGCGATCATCACGATAATACAGCAAGACTTTTCGAACAACAGCTACGGTGTTTGATGGACTTTGCGGACACCACAATCCCACTTGCAATAAATGCACGAAACACTATCCACGTGCTTTTCTTTCGAAACCGCAAACTGGAAATGAATGGATATCCACTCTATCGTCGTAGCTCATCAGACGGACAATGGCAGGACATTTACCATTCAACTTAGAGTAGTGAATATCGATGTCGACAACATATGGATCGTACCATATTCGCCACTATCGTCCAGTTCACATTCAAAACTCATGCCAATGTTTGATATTGTAGTTTGGTTAAATCGACTTTTCCGACAGTTGTGCGTTTCGCAGTTCATTTGGAGAATGGCTAAAGAGTGTTTTTCAACCCAGAGAATACAGTACAGCCAGCGGAAACACTTCCAACAACATTGACATTGACATTGACGAATTTTTTCTCAAATTGCGTCAGTGATTCGTTTGCGAGAACATTGCTCTATTCGGAAATGCCTTGATATTATATGTACATGGAATGCATCGTCGAATAGTTACACAGAAATCAAGGCCAACCAGTAGATTGACATCCAGGTGTCTTATTAACTAATGCATTAGGACGAATTTACACAATCCACGCGAAAAACGACGATTGTTTCTACCTTCGGTTGCTATTGATTAATGTACGTGGTTCAACTTTATTTGAGTCATTGCTTGCTGTGAATGGTTCGATGTGTGCAAGTTTTGGAGAAGTAAGCCAGCAATTACAAATACTGGAACACGTTAATCACTGGAATGAAAATGAAGTTCGCATACTTTTCGATATAAGCATCGACATGGTCAAAGACATTTTACATTGTCTTCGCTAAAAAATGGAAATGGTTCAATTTCGGTTGATACTTCGATATCAATTCCATCTTCCCTTTATCAATTCACGAAAGATGAACTCATCACAAATGTTCGGACATTGGCCAAATTATCGTAACTACGATTCCTTAAGAGCACGCGCAATGTTAGCTGCCAAAAATACCGATGCTGTTGACTTCAACTGGAAGATTCAAAGTCAAATTCCGGGAGACTTGCGCTCATACAAATCGATTGATCGTCTTGACTATGAAGACGACGCCGTGAATTATCCAGTGGTATTCCTAAATTCTTTGGACAGGCTTGGTATGCCACCGCATCATTTGCGTCTCAAAGTAGGATCCGTCGTTATTATGTTTCCCATTTTCATGCGCCGAAACTGTGTAATAGAACCCGACTGATTGTGACGCACCTATCAAATACAAGGGGACAGAATGCTTGATCCTGCGAATTCCTTTGAGTTCTAACGATTTCCCATTTCAGTTCAAACGTACTCAGTTTTCCAGGTAAATTGCATTTGAAATGACAATCAACAGGACACAAGGATAGTAGCTAGAAGAGTGTGGGATAAATCTGGAAATGTGTTTTTCACACGGCCCGATATTACGTGGCGTGTTCACGAGTTCGAAACCCGATTGCTAATACCTTCGGTTGCTATTGATTAATGTACGTGGTTCAACTTCATTTGAGTCATTGCACACTGTGAATGGTAGGGTGTGTGTAAACTTTTGAGAAGCATGCAAGCAATTACAATTGCTGGAACATGATAATAAATGTAATCAAACAATGGACGATTCGATAACTACTTCGCATACCACTGAAGTTCGCACACTTTTCGCGATGGTCATTTCGACATATCAGCCTTCAAATTCGCGTCAATTACGGGATTTGAAAAAAATTACATTGCCGATGCATGATTTTACATTCTATTCGTTAAGAATTGGAAGTGGGCAAATTCCGATCGTCTTGACAATGACACGAAGTTGTGAATTATCCAGTGGAATTTCTAAATTTTTTGGAGAGGCTTGGTATGCTGCAGCATCATTTGCGTCTCAAAGTTGGATCTGTCATTATTATGTTTCGCAATCTTCATGCGCCGAAACTGTGCAATGGAACCCGACTGATTGTGACGCAGCTATCGAATACAGGGGGGCAGAATGCTTGATTCTACGAATTCTTTTGAGTTCCAACGATTTGCCATTTCAGTTCAAACCTATTCAGTTTCCAGGTAAATTGCATTTGAAATGACAATCAACAGGCCACAAGGATAGTAGATAGAAGAGTGTGGGATAAATTTGGAAATGCGTTTTTTTCACACGGCCAGATATAACGGGTGATTTTTTTGAGGTTAGGATTTTCATGCATTAGTATTTGACAGATCACGTGGGATTTCAGACATGGTGTCAAAGAGAAAGATGCTCAGTATGCTTTGACATTTCATCATGAATAGACTTACTAACGAGCAACGCTTGCAAATCATTGAATTTTATTACCAAAATCAGTGTTCGGTTCGAAATGTGTTTCGCGCGCGTGTTTTGTTCAGCGATGAGGCTCATTTCTGGTTGAATGGCTACGTAAATAAGCAAAATTGCCGCATTTGGGGTGAAGAGCAACCAGAAGCCGTTCAAGAACTGCCCATGCATCCCGAAAAATGCACTGTTTGGTGTGGTTTGTACGCTGGTGGAATCATTGGACCGTATTTTTTCAAAGATGCTGTTGGACGCAACGTTACGGTGAATGGCGATCGCTATCGTTCGATGCTAACAAACTTTTTGTTGCCAAAAATGGAAGAACTGAACTTGGTTGACATGTGGTTTCAACAAGATGGCGCTACATGCCACACAGCTCGCGATTCTATGGCCATTTTGAGGGAAAACTTCGGACAACAATTCATCTCAAGAAATGGACCCGTAAGTTGGCCACCAAGATCATGCGATTTAACGCCTTTAGACTATTTTTTGTGGGGCTACGTCAAGTCTAAAGTCTACAGAAATAAGCCAGCAACTATTCCAGCTTTGGAAGACAACATTTCCGAAGAAATTCGGGCTATTCCGGCCGAAATGCTCGAAAAAGTTGCCCAAAATTGGACTTTCCGAATGGACCACCTAAGACGCAGCCGCGGTCAACATTTAAATGAAATTATCTTCAAAAAGTAAATGTCATGAACCAATCTAACGTTTCAAATAAAGAACCGATGAGATTTTGCAAATTTTATGCGTTTTTTTTTTTAAAAAAAAAAAGTTATCAAGCTCTTAAAAAAAAATCAAACTTAATATGTGAATTTTATGATTTGAAGCAACTCATTATCGATTGATAAATGTGTTTATACAAGAAAATCGTCTTTATGCTTAAATATTAGGTTGTGGAACTCTTGCAAATTAACTGCCGTTATGGATTTATGTCCACTTCAGTGCGATGAAGAAGGTTAATTAACTTAAATATGTGAATTTAATGATTTGAAGCAACTCATTATCGATTGATAAATGTGTTTATACAAGAAAATCGTCGTTGTACTTAAACATAAGGTTGTAGAATTCTTGCAAATTAACTGCCGTTATGGATTTATGTCCACTTCAGTGCGATGAAGAAGGTTAATTAACTTAAATATGTGAATTTAATGATTTGAAGCAACTCATTATCGATTGATAAATGTGTTTATACAAGAAAATCGACTTTATACTTAAATATTAGGTTGTGGAATTCTTGCAAATTAACTGCCGTTATGGATTTATGTCCACTTCAGTGCGATGAAGAAGGTTAATTAACTTAAATATGTGAATTTAATGATTTGAAGCAACTCATTATCGATTGATAAATGTGCTTATACAAGAAAATCGTCGTTGTACTTAATTATTAGGTTGTGGAATTCTTGCAAATTAACTGCCGTTATGGATTTATGTCCACTTCAGTGCGATGAAGAAGGTTAATTAACTTAAATATGTGAATTAATGATTTGAAGCAACTCATTATCGATTGATAAATGTGTTTATACAAGAAAATCGTCTTTATACTTAAACATAAGGTTGTGGAATTCTTGCAAATTAACTGCCGTTATGGATTTATGTCCACTTCAGTGCGATGAAGAAGGTTAATTAACTTAAATATGTGAATTTAATGATTTGAAGCAACTCATTATCGATTGATAAATGTGTTTATACAAGAAAATCGTCTTTATGCTTAAATATTAGGTTGTGGAATTCTTGCAAATTAACTGCCGTTATGGATTTATGTCCACTTCAGTGCGATGAAGAAGGTTAATTAACTTAAATATGTGAATTTAATGATTTGAAGCAACTCATTATCGATTGATAAATGTGTTTATACAAGAAAATCGTCTTTATACTTAAATATTAGGTTGTGGAATTCTTGCAAATTAACTGCCGTTATGGATTTATGTCCACTTCAGTGCGATGAAGAAGGTTAATTAACTTAAATATGTGAATTTAATGATTTGAAGCAACTCATTATCGATTGATAAATGTGTTTATACAAGAAAATCGTCTTTATACTTAAATATAAGGTTGTGGAATTCTTCCAAATTAACTGCCGTTATGGATTTATGTCCACTTCAGTGCGATGAAGAAGGTTAATTAACTTAAATATGTGAATTTAATGATTTGAAGCAACTCATTATCGATTGATAAATGTGTTTATACAAGAAAATCGTCTTTATACTTAAATATAAGGTTGTGGAATTCTTGCAAATTAACTGCCGTTATGGATTTATGTCCACTTCAGTGCGATGAAGAAGGTTAATTAACTTAAATATGTGAATTTAATGATTTGAAGCAACTCATTATCGATTGATAAATGTGTTTATACAAGAAAATCGTCTTTATACTTAAATATAAGGTTGTGGAATTCTTCCAAATTAACTGCCGTTATGGATTTATGTCCACTTCAGTGCGATGAAGAAGGTTAATTAACTTAAATATGTGAATTTAATGATTTGAAGCAACTCATTATCGATTGATAAATGTGTTTATACAAGAAAATCGTCTTTATACTTAAATATAAGGTTGTGGAATTCTTGCAAATTAACTGCCGTTATGGATTTATGTCCACTCCAGTGAGATGAAGAAGGTTAATTAACTTAAATATGTGAATTTAATGATTTGAAGCAACTCATTATCGATTGATAAATGTGTTTATACAAGAAAATCGTCTTTATACTTAAATATAAGGTTGTGGAATTCTTCCAAATTAACTGCCGTTATGGATTTATGTCCACTTCAGTGCGATGAAGAAGGTTAATTAACTTAAATATGTGAATTTAATGATTTGAAGCAACTCATTATCGATTGATAAATGTGTATATACAAGAAAATCGACTTTATACTTAAATATTAGGTTGAGGAATTCTTGAAAATTAACTGCCGTTATGGATTTGTGTCCACTTCAGTGCGATGAAGAAGGTTAATTAACTTAAATATGTGAATTTAATGATTTGAAGCAACTCATTATCGATTGATAAATGTGTATATACAAGAAAATCGTCTTTATACTTAAATATTAGGTTGTGGAATTCTTGCAAATTAACTGCCGTTATGGATTTATGTCCACTTCAGTGCGATGAAGAAGGTTAATTAACTTAAATATGTGAATTTAATGATTTGAAGCAACTCATTATCGATTGATAAATGTGTTTATACAAGAAAATCGTCTTTATACTTAAATATAAGGTTGTGGAATTCTTCCAAATTAACTGCCGTTATGGATTTATGTCCACCTCAGTGAGATGAAGAAGGTTAATTAACTTAAATATGTGAATTTAATGGTTTGAAGCAACTCATTATCGATTGATAAATGTGTTTATACAAGAAAATCGTCTTTATACTTAAATATAAGGTTGTGAAATTCTTGCAAATTAACTACCGTTATGGATTTATGTCCACTTCAGTGCGACGAAGAAGGTTAATTAACTTAAATATGTGAATTTAATGATTTAAAACAACTCATTATCGATTGATAAATGTGTTTATACAAGAAAATCGACTTTATACTTAAATATTAGGTTGAGGAATTCTTGCAAATTAACTGCCGTTATGGATTTATGTCCACTTCAGTGCGATGAAGAAGGTTAATTAACTTAAATATGTGAATTTAATGATTTGAAGCAACTCATTATCGATTGATAAATGTGTATATACAAGAAAATCGACTTTATACTTAAATATTAGGTTGAGGAATTCTTACAAATTAACTGCCGTTATGGATTTATGTCCACTTCAGTGCGATGAAGAAGGTTAATTAACTTAAATATGTGAATTTTATGATTTGAAGCAACTCATTATCGATTGATAAATGTGTTTATACAAGAATATCGTCTTTATGCTTAAACATAAGGTTGTGGAATTCTTGCAAATTAACTGCCGTTATGGATTTATGTCCACTTCAGTGCGATGAAGAAGGTTAATTAACTTAAATATGTGAATTTAATGATTTGAAGCAACTCATTATCGATTGATAAATGTGTTTATACAAGAAAATCGTCTTTATACTTAAATATAAGGTTGTGGAATTCTTGCAAATTAACTGCCGTTATGGATTTATGTCCACTTCAGTGCGATGAAGAAGGTTAATTAACTTAAATATGTGAATTTAATGATTTGAAGCAACTCATTATCGATTGATAAATGTGTTTATACAAGAAAATCGTCTATATACTTAAATATTAGGTTGTGGAATTCTTCCAAATTAACTGCCGTTATGGATTTATGTCCACTTCAGTGAGATGAAGAAGGTTAATTAACTTAAATATGTGAATTTAATGATTTGAAGCAACTCATTATCGATTGATAAATGTGTTTATACAAGAAAATCGTCTTTATACTTAAATATAAGGTTGTGGAATTCTTCCAAATTAACTGCCGTTATGGATTTATGTCCACTTCAGTGCGATGAAGAAGGTTAATTAACTTAAATATGTGAATTTAATGATTTGAAGCAACTCATTATCGATTGATAAATGTGTTTATACAAGAAAATCGTCTTTATACTTAAATATAAGGTTGTGGAATTCTTGCAAATTAACTGCCGTTATGGATTTATGTCCACTTCAGTGCGATGAAGAAGGTTAATTAACTTAAATATGTGAATTTAATGATTTGAAGCAACTCATTATCGATTGATAAATGTGTTTATACAAGAAAATCGTCTTTATGCTTAAATATTAGGTTGTGGAATTCTTGCAAATTAACTGCCGTTATGGATTTATGTCCACTTCAGTGCGATGAAGAAGGTTAATTAACTTAAATATGTGAATTTAATGATTTGAAGCAACTCATTATCGATTGATAAATGTGTTTATACAAGAAAATCGTCGTTGTACTTAAACATAAGGTTGTGGAATTCTTGCAAATTAACTGCCGTTATGGATTTATGTCCACTTCAGTGCGATGAAGAAGGTTAATTAACTTAAATATGTGAATTTAATGATTTGAAGCAACTCATTATCGATTGATAAATGTGTTTATACAAGAAAATCGTCTATATACTTAAATATTAGGTTGTGGAATTCTTGCAAATTAACTGCCGTTATGGATTTATGTCCACTTCAGTGCGATGAAGAAGGTTAATTAACTTAAATATGTGAATTTAATGATTTGAAGCAACTCATTATCGATTGATAAATGTGTTTATACAAGAAAATCGTCGTTGTACTTAAACATAAGGTTGTGGAATTCTTGCAAATTAACTGCCGTTATGGATTTATGTCCACTTCAGTGCGATGAAGAAGGTTAATTAACTTAAATATGTGAATTTAATGATTTGAAGCAACTCATTATCGATTGATAAATGTGTTTATACAAGAAAATCGTCTTTATACTTAAATATTAGGTTGTGGAATTCTTGCAAATTAACTGCCGTTATGGATTTATGTCCACTTCAGTGCGATGAAGAAGGTTAATTAACTTAAATATGTGAATTTAATGATTTGAAGCAACTCATTATCGATTGATAAATGTGTTTATACAAGAAAATCGTCTTTATACTTAAATATTAGGTTGTGGAATTCTTGCAAATTAACTGCCGTTATGGATTTATGTCCACTTCAGTGCGATGAAGAAGGTTAATTAACTTAAATATGTGAATTTAATGATTTGAAGCAACTCATTATCGATTGATAAATGTGTTTATACAAGAAAATCGTCTTTATACTTAAACACAAGGTTGTGGAATTCTTGCAAATTAACTGCCGTTATGGATTTATGTCCACTTCAGTGCGATGAAGAAGGTTAATTAACTTAAATATGTGAATTTAATGATTTGAAGCAACTCATTATCGATTGATAAATGTGTTTATACAAGAAAATCGTCTTTATACTTAAATATAAGGTTGTGGAATTCTTCCAAATTAACTGCCGTTATGGATTTATGTCCACCTCAGTGAGATGAAGAAGGTTAATTAACTTAAATATGTGAATTTAATGATTTGAAGCAACTCATTATCGATTGATAAATGTGTTTATACAAGAAAATCGTCTTTATACTTAAATATTAGGTTGTGGAATTCTTGCACATTAACTGCCGTTATGGTTTTATGTCCACTTCAGTGCGATGAAGAAGGTTAATTAACTTAAATATGTGAATTTAATGATTTGAAGCAACTCATTATCGATTGATAAATGTGTTTATACAAGAAAATCGTCTTTATACTTAAATATAAGGTTGTGGAATTCTTCCAAATTAACTACCGTTATGGATTTATGTCCACTTGAGTAAGATGAAGAAGGCTAATTAACTTAAATATGTGAATTTAATGGTTTGAAGCAACTCATTATCGATTGATTAATGTGTTTATACAAGAAAATAGTCTATATACTTAAATATTATGTTGTGGAATTCTTCAAAATTAACTGCCGTTATGGATTTATGTCCACTTCAGTGAGATGAAGAAGGTTAATTAACTTAAATATGTGAATTTAATGATTTGAAGCAACTCATTATCGATTGATAAATGTGTATATACAAGAAAATCGACTTTATACTCAAATATTAGGTTGTGCAATTCTTGCAAATTAAGTACCGTTATGGATTTATGTCCACTTCAGTGCGATGAAGAAGGTTAATTAACTTAAATATGTGAATTTAATGATTTGAAGCAACTCATTATCGATTGATAAATGTGTTTATACAAGAAAATCGTCGTTGTACTTAAACATAAGGTTGTGGAATTCTTGCAAATTAACTGCCGTTATGGATTTATGTCCACTTCAGTGCGATGAAGAAGGTTAATTAACTTAAATATGTGAATTTAATGATTTGAAGCAACTCATTATCGATTGATAAATGTGTGTATAAAAGAAAATCGTCTTTATACTTAAATATTAGGTTGTGTAATTCTTCCAAATTAACTGCCGTTATGGATTTATGTCCACTTCAGTGCGATGAAGAAGATTAATTAACTTAAATATGTGAATTTTATGATTTAAAGCAACTCATTATCGATTGAAAAATGTGTATATACAAGAAAATCGACTTTATACTTAATAATAAGGTTGTGGAATTCTTGCACATTAACTGCCGTTATGGATTTATGTCCACTTCAGTGCGATGAAGAAGGTTAATTATCTGAAATATGTGAATTTAATGATTTGAAGCAACTCATTATCGATTGATAAATGTGTATATACAAGAAAATCGTCGTTGTACTTAAACATAAGGTTGTGGAATTCTTGCAAATTCACTGCCCCTATGGATTTATGTCCACTTCAGTGCGATGAAGAAGGTTAATTAACTTAAATATGTGAATATAATGATTTGAAGCAACTCATTATCGATTGATAAATGTGTATATACAAGAAAATCGTCTTTATACTTAAATATTAGGTTGTGGAATTCTTGCAAATTAACTGCCGTTATGGATTTATGTCCACTTCAGTGCGATGAAGAAGGTTAATTAACTTAAATATGTGAATTTAATGATTTGAAGCAACTCATTATCGATTGATAAATGTGTATATACAAGAAAATCGTCTTTATACTTAAACATAAGGTTGTGGAATTCTTGCAAATTAACTGCCGTTATGGATTTATGTCCACTTCAGTGCGATGAAGAAGGTTAATTAACTTAAATATGTGAATTTAATGATTTGAAGCAACTCATTATCGATTGATAAATGTGTTTATACAAGAAAATCGTCTTTATACTTAAATATTAGGTTGTGGAATTCTTGCAAATTAACTGCCGTTATGGCTTTATGTCCACTTCAGTGCGATGAAGAAGGTTAATTAACTTAAATATGTGAATTTAATGATTTGAAGCAACTCATTATCGATTGATAAATGTGTTTATACAAGAAAATCGTCTTTATACTTAAATATAAGGTTGTGGAATTCTTGCAAATTAACTACCGTTATGGATTTATGTCCACTTCAGTGCGATGAAGAAGGTTAATTAACTTAAATATGTGAATTTAATGGTTTGAAGCAACTCATTATCGATTGATAAATGTGTTTATACAAGAAAATCGTCTATATACTTAAATATTAGGTTGTGGAATTCTTCAAAATTAACTGCCGTTATGGATTTATGTCCACTTCAGTGAGATGAAGAAGGTTAATTAACTTAAATATGTGAATTTAATGATTTGAAGCAACTCATTATCGATTGATAAATGTGTATATACAAGAAAATCGTCGTTGTACTTAAACATAAGGTTGTAGAATTCTTGCAAATTAACTACCGTTATGGATTTATGTCCACTTCAGTGCGATGAAGAAGGTTAATTAACTTAAATATGTGAATTTAATGATTTGAAGCAACTCATTATCGATTGATAAATGTGTTTTTACAAGAAAATCGTCTTTATACTTAAATATAAGGTTGTGGAATTCTTGCAAATTAACTGCCGTTATGGATTTATGTCCACTTCAGTGAGATGAAGAAGGTTAATTAACTTAAATATGTGAATTTAATGGTTTGAAGCAACTCATTATCGATTGATAAATGTGTTTATACAAGAAAATCGTCTTTATACTTAAATATAAGGTTGTGGAATTCTTCCAAATTAACTGCCGTTATGGATTTATGTCCACTCGAGTACGATGAAGAAGGTTAATTAACTTAAATATGTGAATTTAATGATTTGAAGCAACTCATTATCGATTGATAAATGTGTTTATACAAGAAAATCGTCTATATACTTAAATATTAGGTTGTGGAATTCTTCCAAATTAACTGCCGTTATGGATTTATGTCCACTTCAGTGCGATGGAGAAGGTTAATTAACTTAAATATGTGAATTTAATGATTTGAAGCAACTCATTATCGATTGATAAATGTGTTTATACAAGAAAATCGTCTTTATACTTAAATATTAGGTTGTGGAATTCTTGCAAATTAACTGCCGTTATGGATTTATGTCCACTTCAGTGCGATGAAGAAGGTTAATTAACTTAAATATGTGAATTTAATGATTTGAAGCAACTCATTATCGATTGATAAATGTGTTTATATAAGAAAATCGTCTTTATACTTAAATATAAGGTTGTGGAATTCTTGCAAATTAACTGCCGTTATGGATTTATGTCCACTTCAGTGAGATGAAGAAGGTTAATTAACTTAAATATGTGAATTTAATGATTTGAAGCAACTCATTATCGATTGATAAATGTGTTTATACAAGAAAATCGTCTTTATACTTAAATATTAGGTTGTGGAATTCTTACAAATTAACTGCCGTTATGGCTTTATGTCCACTTCAGTGCGATGAAGAAGGTTAATTAACTTAAATATGTGAATTTAATGATTTGAAGCAACTCATTATCGATTGATAAATGTGTTTATACATGAAAATCGTCGTTATACTTAAAAATAAGGTTGTGGAATTCTTGCAAATTAACTGCCGTTATGGATTTATGTCCACTTCAGTGCGATGAAGAAGGTTAATTAACTTAAATATGTGAATTTAATGATTTGAAGCAACTCATTATCGATTGATAAATGTGTTTATACAAGAAAATCGTCTTTATACTTAAATATTAGGTTGTGGAATTCTTGCAAATTAACTGCCGTTATGGATTTATGTCCACTTCAGTGCGATGAAGAAGGTTAATTAACTTAAATATGTGAATTTAATGATTTGAAGCAACTCATTATCGATTGATAAATGTGTTTATACAAGAAAATCGTCGTTGTACTTAAACATAAGGTTGTGGAATTCTTGCAAATTAACTGCCGTTATGGATTTATGTCCACTTCAGTGCGATGAAGAAGGTTAATTAACTTAAATATGTGAATTTAATGATTTGAAGCAACTCATTATCGATTGATAAATGTGTTTATACAAGAAAATCGTCTTTATACTTAAATATTAGGTTGTGGAATTCTTGCAAATTAACTGCCGTTATGGATTTATGTCCACTTCAGTGCGATGAAGAAGGTTAATTAACTTAAATATGTGAATTTAATGATTTGAAGCAACTCATTATCGATTGATAAATGTGTTTATACAAGAAAATCGTCTTTATGCTTCAATATTAGGTTGTGGAATTCTTGAAAATTAACTGCCGTTATGGATTTATGTCCACTTCAGTGCGATGAAGAAGGTTAATTAACTTAAATATGTGAATTAATGATTTGAAGCAACTCATTATCGATTGATAAATGTGTTTATACAAGAAAATCGTCTTTATACTTAAACATAAGGTTGTGGAATTCTTGCAAATTAACTGCCGTTATGGATTTATGTCCACTTCAGTGCGATGAAGAAGGTTAATTAACTTAAATATGTGAATTTAATGATTTGAAGCAACTCATTATCGATTGATAAATGTGTTTATACAAGAAAATCGTCTTTATGCTTAAATATTAGGTTGTGGAATTTTTGCAAATTAACTGCCGTTATGGATTTATGTCCACTTCAGTGCGAAGAAGAAGGTTTATTAACTTAAATATGTGAATTTAATGCTTTGAAGCATCTCATTATCGATTGATAATTGTGTTTATACAAGAAGCTCGTCGTTGAACATAAAGATAAGGTTGTGGAATTCTTGCAAATTAACTGCCGTTATGGATTTATGTCCACCTCAGTGCGATGAAGAAGGTTTATTAACTTAAATATGTGAATTTAATGATTTGAAGCAACTCATTATCGATTGATAAATGTGTTTATACAAGAAAATCGTCTTTATACTTAAATATTAGGTTGTGGAATTCTTGCAAATTAACTGCCGTTATGGATTTATGTCCACTTCAGTGCGATGAAGAAGGTTAATTAACTTAAATATGTGAATTTAATGATTTGAAGCAACTCATTATCGATTGATAAATGTGTATATACAAGAAAATCGTCGTTGTACTTAAACATAAGGTTGTGGAATTCTTGCAAATTAACTGCCGTTATGGATTTATGTCCACTTCAGTGCGATGAAGAAGGTTAATTAACTTAAATATGTGAATTTAATGATTTGAAGCAACTCATTATCGATTGATAAATGTGTTTATACAAGAAAATCGTCTTTATACTTAAATATTAGGTTGTGGAATTCTTGCAAATTAACTGCCGTTATGGATTTATGTCCACTTCAGTGCGATGAAGAAGGTTAATTAACTTAAATATGTGAATTTAATGATTTGAAGCAACTCATTATCGATTGATAAATGTGTTTATACAAGAAAATCGTCTATATACTTAAATATTAGGTTGTGGAATTCTTCCAAATTAACTGCCGTTATGGATTTATGTCCACTTCAGTGCGATGAAGAAGGTTAATTAACTTAAATATGTGAATTTAATGATTTGAAGCAACTCATTATCGATTGATAAATGTGTTTATACAAGAAAATCGTCTTTATACTTAAATATTAGGTTGTGGAATTCTTCCAAATTAACTGCCGTTATGGATTTATGTCCACTTCAGTGCGATGAAGAAGGTTAATTAACTTAAATATGTGAATTTAATGATTTGAAGCAACTTATTATCGGTTGATAAATGTGTTTATACAAGAAAATCGTCTTTATACTTAAATATTAGGTTGTGGAATTCTTGCAAATTAACTGCCGTTATGGATTTATGTCCACTTCAGTGCGATGAAGAAGGTTAATTAACTTAAATATGTGAATTTAATGATTTGAAGCAACTCATTATCGATTGATAAATGTGTTTATACAAGAAAATCGTCTTTATACTTAAATATAAGGTTGTGGAATTCTTGCAAATTAACTGCCGTTATGGATTTATGTCCACTTCAGTGAGATGAAGAAGGTTAATTAACTTAAATATGTGAATTTAATGATTTGAAGCAACTCATTATCGATTGATAAATGTGTTTATACAAGAAAATCGTCTATATACTTAAATATTAGGTTGTGGAATTCTTCCAAATTAACTGCCGTTATGGATTTATGTCCACTTCAGTGCGATGAAGAAGGTTAATTAACTTAAATATGTGAATTTAATGATTTGAAGCAACTCATTATCGATTGATAAATGTGTTTATACAAGAAAATCGTCTTTATACTTAAATATAAGGTTGTGGAATTCTTGCAAATTAACTGCCGTTATGGATTTATGTCCACTTCAGTGCGATGAAGAAGGTTAATTAACTTAAATATGTGAATTTAATGATTTGAAGCAACTCATTATCGATTGATAAATGTGTATATACAAGAAAATCGACTTTATACTTAAATATTAGGTTGTGGAATTCTTGCACATTAACTGCCGTTATGGATTTATGTCCACTTCAGTGCGATGAAGAAGGTTAATTAACTTAAATATGTGAATTTAATGATTTGAAGCAACTCATTATCGATTGATAAATGTGTTTATACAAGAAAATCGTCTTTATACTTAAATATTAGGTTGTGGAATTCTTGCAAATTAACTGCCGTTATGGATTTATGTCCACTTCAGTGCGATGAAGAAGGTTAATTAACTTAAATATGTGAATTTAATGATTTGAAGCAACTCATTATCGATTGATAAATGTGTTTATACAAGAAAATCGTCTTTATACTTAAATATAAGGTTGTGGAATTCTTCCAAATTAACTGCCGTTATGGATTTATGTCCACTTCAGTGCGATGAAGAAGGTTAATTAACTTAAATATGTGAATTTAATGATTTGAAGCAACTCATTATCGATTGATAAATGTGTTTATACAAGAAAATCGTCTTTATACTTAAATATTAGGTTGTGGAATTCTTCCAAATTAACTGCCGTTATGGATTTATGTCCACTTCAGTGCGATGAAGAAGGTTAATTAACTTAAATATGTGAATTTAATGATTTGAAGCAACTCATTATCGATTGATAAATGTGTTTATACAAGAAAATCGTCTATATACTTAAATATTAGGTTGTGGAATTCTTGCAAATTAACTGCCGTTATGGATTTATGTCCACTTCAGTGCGATGAAGAAGGTTAATTAACTTAAATATGTGAATTTAATGATTTGAAGCAACTCATTATCGATTGATAAATGTGTTTATACAAGAAAATCGTCTTTATACTTAAATATAAGGTTGTGGAATTCTTCCAAATTAACTGCCGTTATGGATTTATGTCCACTTCAGTGCGATGAAGAAGGTTAATTAACTTAAATATGTGAATTTAATGATTTGAAGCAACTCATTATCGATTGATAAATGTGTTTATACAAGAAAACCATCGTTGTACTTAAACATAAGGTTGCGGAATTCTTGCAAATTAACTGCCGTTATGGATTTATGTCCACTTCAGTGCGATGAAGAAGGTTAATTAACTTAAATATGTGAATTTAATGATTTGAAGCAACTCATTATCGATTGATAAATGTGTTTATACAAGAAAATCGTCTTTATACTTAAATATAAGGTTGTGGAATTCTTCCAAATTAACTGCCGTTATGGATTTATGTCCACTTCAGTGCGATGAAGAAGGTTAATTAACTTAAATATGTGAATTTAATGATTTGAAGCAACTCATTATCGATTGATAAATGTGTTTATACAAGAAAATCGTCTTTATACTTAAACATAAGGTTGTGGAATTCTTGCAAATTAACTGCCGTTATGGATTTATGTCCACTTCAGTGCGATGAAGAAGGTTAATTAACTTAAATATGTGAATTTAATGATTTGAAGCAACTCATTATCGATTGATAAATGTGTTTATACAAGAAAATCGACTTTATACTTAAATATTAGGTTGTGGAATTCTTGCAAATTAACTGCCGTTATGGATTTATGTCCACTTCAGTGCGATGAAGAAGGTTAATTAACTTAAATATGTGAATTTAATGATTTGAAGCAACTCATTATCGATTGATAAATGTGTTTATACAAGAAAATCGTCGTTGTACTTAAACATAAGGTTGTGGAATTCTTGCAAATTAACTGCCGTTATGGATTTATGTCCACTTCAGTGCGATGAAGAAGGTTAATTAACTTAAATATGTGAATTTAATGATTTGAAGCAACTCATTATCGATTGATAAATGTGTTTATACAAGAAAATCGTCTTTATACTTAAATATTAGGTTGTGGAATTCTTGCAAATTAACTGCCGTTATGGATTTATGTCCACTTCAGTGCGATGAAGAAGGTTAATTAACTTAAATATGTGAATTTAATGATTTGAAGCATCTCATTATCGATTGATAAATGTGTTTATACAAGAAAATCGTCTTTATACTTAAACATAAGGTTGTGGAATTCTTGCAAATTAACTGCCGTTATGGATTTATGTCCACTTCAGTGCGATGAAGAAGGTTAATTAACTTAAATATGTGAGTTTAATGATTTGAAGCAACTCATTATCGATTGATAAATGTGTTTATAAAAGAAAATCGTCTTTATACTTAAATATTAGGTTGTGGAATTCTTGCAAATTAACTGCCGTTATGGCTTTATGTCCACTTCAGTGCGATGAAGAAGGTTAATTAACTTAAATATGTGAATTTAATGATTTGAAGCAACTCATTATCGATTGATAAATGTGTTTATACAAGAAAATCGACTTTATACTAAATATAAGTTTGTGGAATTCTTGCAAATTAACTGCCGTTATGGATTTATGTCCACTTCAGTGCGATGAAGAAGGTTAATTAACTTAAATATGTGAATATAATGATTTGAAGCAACTCATTATCGATTGATAAATGTGTTTATACAAGAAAATCGTCTTTTTACTTAAACATAAGGTTGTGGAATTCTTGCAAATTAACTGCCGTTATGGATTTATGTCCACTTCAGTGCGATGAAGAAGGTTAATTAACTTAAATATGTGAATATAATGATTTGAAGCAACTCACTAACGATTGATAAATGTGTTTATACAAAAAAATCGTCTTTACACTTAAATATTAGGTTGTGGAATTCTTGCAAATTAACTACCGTTATGGATTTATGTCCACTTCAGTGCGATGAAGAAGGTTAATTAACTTAAATATGTGAATTTAATGATTTGAAGCAACTCATTATCGATTGATAAATGTGTTTATACAAGAAAATCGTCTTTATACTTAAACATAAGGTTGTGGAATTCTTGCAAATTAACTGCCGTTATGGATTTATGTCCACTTCAGTGCGATGAAGAAGGTTAATTAACTTAAATATGTGAATTTAATGATTTGAAGCAACTCATTATCGATTGATAAATGTGTTTATACAAGAAAATCGTCTTTATACTTAAATATTAGGTTGTGGAATTCTTGCAAATTAACTGCCGTTATGGATTTATGTCCACTTCAGTGCGATGAAGAAGGTTAATTAACTTAAATATGTGAATTTAATGATTTGAAGCAACTCATTATCGATTGATAAATGTGTTTATACAAGAAAATCGACTTTATACTTAAATATTAGGTTGTGGAATTCTTGCAAATTAACTGCCGTTATGGATTTATGTCCACTTCAGTGCGATGAAGAAGGTTAATTAACTTAAATATGTGAATTTAATGATTTGAAGCAACTCATTATCGATTGATAAATGTGTTTATACAAGAAAATCGTCGTTGTACTTAAACATAAGGTTGTGGAATTCTTGCAAATTAACTGCCGTTATGGATTTATGTCCACTTCAGTGCGATGAAGAAGGTTAATTAACTTAAATATGTGAATTTAATGATTTGAAGCAACTCATTATCGATTGATAAATGTGTTTATACAAGAAAATCGTCTTTATACTTAAATATTAGGTTGTGGAATTCTTGCAAATTAACTGCCGTTATGGCTTTATGTCCACTTCAGTGAGATGAAGAAGGTTAATTAACTTAAATATGTGAATATAATGATTTGAAGCAACTCATTATCGATTGATAAATGTGTTTATACAAGAAAATCGTCTTTATGCTTAAATATTAGGTTGTGGAATTCTTGCAGATTCACTGCCGTTATGGATTTTTGTCCACTTCAGTGCGATGAAGAAGGTTAATTAACTTAAATATGTGAATTTAATGATTTGAAGCAACTCATTATCGATTGATAAATGTGTTTATACAAGAAAATCGTCGTTGTACTTAAACATAAGGTTGTGGAATTCTTGCAAATTAACTGCCGTTATGGATTTATGTCCACTTCAGTGCGATGAAGAAGGTTAATTAACTTAAATATGTGAATTTAATGATTTGAAGCAACTCATTATCGATTGATAAATGTGTTTATACAAGAAAATCGTCTTTATACTTAAATATTAGGTTGTGGAATTCTTGCAAATTAACTGCCGTTATGGATTTATGTCCACTTCAGTGCGATGAAGAAGGTTAATTAACTTAAATATGTGAATATAATGATTTGAAGCAACTCATTATCGATTGATAAATGTGTTTATACAAGAAAATCGTCGTTGTACTTAAACATAAGTGTTAATAAAAATGCGAGAAATTTTTTGCAATTAACTGATATAACATTTAATACCGAATTTAAAGGTTATTCAATGTTAACAAAAAAATCAATGGTTAATTAAAAAATTTAGTCTCAACTGCACCCTCTGAACGTTATCGACGGTATGATCGTTCTTCCCATTGCCTACTTTGCTAAATATACTAATTGCTCCCGGTTTCCCAATTGGACCAATCAGAATGCGCCACGTTAGCTTATGCGTAAGCAAGTAGGACTTAAAATAATTGCTCCCGCTTTGCTTATTAGACCAATCACAGCACGCCACGTCGGTTCATACGTAAGCAAGTAGGACTTACGAGGATTACGTGAGTCATGCTGCCAGATCGTTCGTAACACTCCCCCCCGGTATATCCTGCTGATCAGGGTGTACCGAATTAATCACATCTAGAACGGCTATTTTGGCGGCAGGTCTCTCAAAGATGCCACAGGCTGTCTTCAAAGTGGCGCTTCTAACCTTTCCATCTTCACTCTTTCGTACTTGGATCACTTTGCCTTTAGGCCAGCAGTTCCGGGGGTTACTAGGATCAACTATGTACGCTATATCACCGACTTCGATTGGCTTTACATCTGTAAACCACTTGCTTCGCTTGGTTATGGTGGGCAAGTACTCCACTATCCAACGTCTCCAGAAGGCGCTTGCTAGTTGCTGCGATGTTTGCCAGTTACGACGCAATAAAATGTTCTCAGTAACTGGTTCCGCGATTGGTTTAACTCCACTGGAACTACCTAACAAGAAGTGGTTAGGAGTGAGTGCTTCTTCCTCTTCGTGGTCGATGGGGATATAAGTTAATGGCCGAGAGTTAACCGTCATTTCCGCTTCCATTAAGACTGCACGAAGGAGTTCATCACTGGGGCGGCTAGTTGTCAAAATTTGTTTAAGCACTTGCTTTACTGACCGAACTAATCGTTCCCACGCTCCGCCCATATGTGGCGAAGCGGGTGGTATAAAACGCCAGTTGGTTGCAGCAGAAGTAAAGGTTCTTGTGATAAGATTTTTATCTACCAGATCAAATGCTAACTTCAACTCCTTCTCAGCACCTTTGAAGTTTGTACCATTATCGCTCCATATTTCTACCGGACTACCTCGGCGCGCCATAAAATTACGTACAGCTAGAATGCAGGAGTCTGTCGAGAGCGAGTATGCGATTTCAAGATGCACTGCTCTGGTTGTTAAGCAGGTAAATAATACTCCGTACCTCTTTTCGGTACTTCTTTTGACCGTAACTAGGAGTGGACCAAAGTAGTCAACGCCTACGTAGGAGAACGGTCGAATAAATGCTGAGGTCCGGAAGGCGGGCAGAAAGGCCATCATAGGTGGCCGAGGTTGAGATGTTCTGTTTTTACAATACTGACAAAGGCGTCGAATCTTATTGGCCACTGTTCGTAGTTTTATAATCCAATAGAACTGCCTTATCTCATTCACCACTGTTTCCAAGTTTCCATGATGATACTTTACATGGAAGTGGTTAATGATAAGGTACGTAACATGATGATTTGAGGGCAATAATACTTGATCTGGTCGCCCTGTTATCTTAACTCTACCATTTATTCTCAAAACGCCGTGATCATCCAGATAAGGTGATAGCTTCAGAATATTGCTGGATTTGTCAACTGGCTTTCCGGCTTCTAGAGATGCGATAGAGTCTCCGAAGTTGTCGTCTTGAGCCTTTCTCCAAAGATAACATTCCGCTTTACGAAAATCTTCAGTAGTTGGTCCATTACCAACAGGTTGATTATCTCGAATAATGCTTAGCCAGACCCGAACACAATACATTGTCTTAGCTGTTGCACGAAGTAGACGGTTCCAAGTTGAAAATCTCAGTGGTTCTGGTACTACCTGATGCTGTTTTGAGGTTGGGTGATGAAAGCCAGTAAATTGTGGACGCAGTTCTTCAGTTGCAATGCATTGCAATTCGTCAGACATAACCCATTTGTCAGGCGAGAGGTACAAGAATAATGGCCCTCTAAACCATCGACTGTCATTAGAAAAGTCTGGATCACCATTCCATTTGGTTGCTTCGTCGGAAACGTTTTCCTCAGTTGGAACCCAATGCCATTGGTTGACGTCGGTCAGCTCTAAAATTTCGCTAACCCGGAAGGCTACAAATTGTTTATAGCGACGGTGATCGGATCGTAGCCACGCTAATACCGTTCGGGAATCTGACCAGTAAACGCATTTATCAATGTGGATTGAGTGCGATTCGATAACATGTTTGGCGAGGCGAGCACCTAAAAGTGCTGCTTTCAGTTCTAAACGAGGTATAGATATTAGCTTCAATGGCGCCACCCTTGTTTTGCTTGCGATCATTGTACAGCTAACCATATCGCCATACGAGTATCGAAGGTAACAAACTGCTGCATAGCTAGTTTCACTTGCATCAACGAACGTGTGTAATTCGATTTGTGGAACTCCGCCAAACACAGTTCGCATATAGCATCTTGGAATTCTTAGACTCTCTACTTTCGGAATTAGTTTCAGCCATCTTAACCACTTGGCAAATTGATCATCAGGGATTGGAACATCCCAGTCGCATCCAGCTCTCCATATCTCTTGTAGGATAACCTTTGCATATATCACGTAGAAACTGATGAGTCCGAGAGGATCGTAAATAGTCATGACCAAACTCAAAACCTCGCGCTTAGTAGGCCGCCTTTGATGAAGAAATATGTCAGAATCTCTATACTTAGCGGACACGCGAAATGCGAAATGGTCGCTAGACGTAATCCACCACATGCCTAAAACCTTTTCAGTAGGCAGTTCACGATCAAGATCGAGAGATAGCTCATCGAGCGGATTCTCATTTAGGGCAGATAATACCCGACTCGAATTGGACAAAAAATTTCTTAAATGAAAGCCTCCAAGTGCATGGACATGACGAACGTCTTGAGCTAATTTAATAGCTTCTTCTTCGGTGTCCACACTTACCAACATATCGTCTACGTAGTGATTTTCGGTGATGCACTTTGAAGCAAGAGGAAATTTTTCTTGAAAATCTTCTGCATTCCTATTTTTTACATATTGCGCGCAGCTTGGTGAACATGTGGCCCCAAACGTCATCACTGTCATTGCAAATGTAGTCGGCTCATTAGCGTTTGGTTCATACCAAAGAAAACGTAGGAAGTTTTGGTCTTCTTGTCGTACACGAACTTGGTGAAACATTTCAGCTATATCGGCTGTCACTGCAAATCTCTTTTGTCGAAACTTAAAGAGCACCGAGTGTAGAGGAGTTGTTAGGTCTGGGCCTTTCAGCAGCATGCTGTTTAGGGACACTCCATTTACCTTAGCAGCTGCGTCCCAGACTAGTCTAACCTTTCCTGGTTTATTGGGATTGGTAACTGCAAAAATCGGCAAATACCAATATTTTTTGACGGCGGAGTCGAGGGGTCCTAAACGTCTGATATACCCCTTTTGAATATAATCGCGTATCTTTGTGTGAAGAGTTTCAGCGAGATCGTGGTCTCGTTGCATCCTTTTCCGTAGACAGTTCGCCCGAAATAGGGCCATTGATAAGCTATCGGGAATTTCAATGTCTGGGTGCTTCCACAATAAGCTGGTCTCGAAACGACTTCCAGTGCGAACGGTGAATTTTTGTAGTTGCTCCAAAGCAACCTCATCCTCCTTAGACATCAAGGCAACAGGTTTGGTTGACACACCTAAGTTGTCGAGGCAAATGTACGCTTTGGTGATTTCAAGCAGTTCAGCTTGAGCAGAGCAATCACAGATGTGATAAACGTGGTGTATGGGATCGGCGCCGGCTTTTTGCATCGACCCTTTCAAGGTCCATCCTAACTTAGATTTTTCTGCAATTGGCCCATTCTCTCCCCCATATATGGATTTTATTGGAGATCCAAGAGCCGCGTTATTTAAGCCTATCAGCAGTTGTGGAGTGGCGTTTGAATAAGAGTGCAATGACAATCCTTTCAAATGTTTGAATTGTAATCGTAGTTTGTTAGCGTCGAGCGATTGAGTAGGCAACTGGAGTTTCTTCACAGAGCGAACACCTTTAAGAGAAAATTGCCTATGCCCATTTAGAGCCGATATAGTCAGGTCGGCTACAACAGACTCGTTCTCGTACCGATGTGTGTCGCCAGTCCAACGTATGCAGAGTGGTTGCGGTGTTCCTCTTACATTCAGCTGTTTTAAAAGCTCTTCGTCGATGAGTGTAAGAGATGAGCCATCATCTATGAAGGCGTACGTTGATACACTTTCCTGACCAGAGTGTATGACTACTGGTAGTATTCGAAACAGTGTGCTTTCCCCTGTTGCTATATGCGCGTTAATGTTGGCAGAATGCTCTCTGGCTAGCATTTTGACATTACTTGACGCTTTCGTAGCCACAGTTTGAACGAGTTCCGAGTTGTGTAAAAGTGGATGATGACTGCGTGTGCATCCTTTAACGCCGCAAGGTTTGACCCAATTACATCTATTCATCGAATGCGTTTTCAAACATCGACGACATAATTTTAGTTTACGAACAACTTGCCACCTTTGATTTCGTGGCATTACCTTGAAAGAGGCACAATTAAAAACTTCACTACAACTTCCATTGCAAACGATACATCTTACCGAACTGAAATGATGATTAAGTGCCCCTCGTTTGCGCTCACGTATTGAATCCTTTGGAACGATAACGCAGTTGGCACCTTGAGCCAACTGAAAGAGCCAATCACTGAAGTTTTGTAGATTGCATGCTGTTAAGCTCCGCTTATGCATTCCCCAATATGCTGGTAAAAGCCCAGGTAATTTCGAAACCAACCGCTGTTCAAATTCGGGATTGTTCAAATGACCAGTCAGACCAGATACTGACATCGTTGTACAGATATTTTGCACTTCTACGGCGAAATCGACTATAGATTCCAAATGGCTCTCCGATGGTGGCGGTAGTTCACAAATTTGGCGTTGTAGAACACTGATGATCAATTCGGGTCTACCAAATCTCATTTGAAGAGTGGCCATAACTTGATTGACGCATGAAGAGTGCAATAGCAGATTTTTAACAGCCTTTAGCGCTGGACCTTCCAACGCCTGTCGCAGTCTTAGCAGATTCTCTTCGTCAGAGAATCCGCAAACCTCTGTAGTTTGATTGTAAGCGGCATAAAACATCGGCCACTCGCTGGGTTTACCATCATATTTGGGTAATTCTTTAGTAAGGCTGTTACGAGAAGCAACTTGCTCCCGAGTCAATCGGCGAGAAGTTGAAGAACCAAACGATAAGCTGTTAACGCGCCCAGCTGTCGGAAATGTTGTATGACCTGGTTGTGGCAAAACAGTCTCTGGATTGAGTGTTGAATTCCGTCGCAACTGCTGTTCAAGTGACTGTATTCGGTTCAATAACGATTGAAGAACCGGTATTTGAATATCAGTTTCACCTTGTTGACCCGTTAATATTCCAGTTGGAATACTGTTAGGTAGTGAGGACCCGCTATTCGTGATATTACCGCTTAGAACAGGAGCAGTTATATTAAATGGTGCCACAAATTGTGGCGGCAGCTGCAGCATTTGGGGTGGAAGAAGCGCCTCATCCCTCAACCTGGTTGAGATCCTAGGAATTGAATATTGCCTTTCGTCCAAGTCGTCATCAAAACCCATTGCGTCTAAGCGATCCAAAAAACTATGCTGTTCTCTTAATAAAGCCTCTCTCTGTCGTAGGATTTCACTTTGCTCTTGTAGCAACTCGGCGCGACGGCGGAGACCGAGTGAACCAAAAGAATTTGAGGAGTGAACAGGACTTATGATTTCATTTTCTTGTAGATGTGCTTGTTGGGGTGATACTGTATACACCCGACTTCCATTTGGAGGAGCTGCATTTGATACGCCTGCGTTCGAACTCTCGGCGTGTGTCACAGGAATGCGCTGATTAGCAGCCCGATCACTATTATCCTCCAGGTTGCTCACAATTGGAAAACTTGTTGAGGTGGTGAGATTAGCGGCTGCAGCACAATTAGGACCTAGAACGAAATTGGCAGGTGCAGCAGGCGATTCTATGTTATTCGCGCGCGACATTATAATTTACGTTAAATGTAGTGCGCGAAGAGGGTGCAATAAATTTTTTAAGATGTTAATAAAAATGCGAGAAATTTTTTGCAATTAACTGATATAACATTTAATACCGAATTTAAAGGTTATTCAATGTTAACAAAAAAATCAATGGTTAACTAAAAAATTTAGTCTCAACTGCACCCTCTGAACGTTATCGACGGTATGATCGTTCTTCCCATTGCCTACTTTGCTAAATATACTAATTGCTTCCGGTTTCCCAATTGGACCAATCAGAATGCGCCACGTTAGCTTATGCGTAAGCAAATAGGACTTAAAATAATTGCTCCCGCTTTGCTTATTAGACCAATCACAGCACGCCACGTCGGTTCATACGTAAGCAAGTAGGACTTACGAGGATTACGTGAGTCATGCTGCCAGATCGTTCGTAACAATAAGGTTGTGGAATTCTTGCAAATTCACTGCCGTTATGGCTTTATGTCCACTCCAGTGAGATGAAGAAGGTTAATTAACTTAAATATGTGAATTTAATGATTTGAAGCATCTCATTATCGATTGATAAATGTGTTTATACAAGAAAATCGTCTTTATACTTAAATAATAGGTTGTGGAGTTCTTGCAAATTAACTGCCGTTATGGATTTATGTCCACTTCAGTGCGATGAAGAAGGTAAATTAACTTAAATATGTGAATATAACGATTTGAAGCAACTCATTATCGATTGATAAATGTGTTTATATAAGAAAATCGACTTGATACTTAAATATTAGGTTGTGGAATTCTTGCAAATTAACTGCCGTTATGGATTTATGTCCACTTCAGTGAGATGAGGAAAGTTTATTAACTTAAATATGTGAATATAACGATTTGAAGCAACTCATTATCGATTGATAAATGTGTTTATATAAGAAAATCGACTTGATACTTAAATATTAGGTTGTGGAATTCTTGCAAATTAACTGCCGTTATGGATTTATGTCCACTTCAGTGCGATGAAGAAAGTTTATTAACTTAAATATGTGAATATAATGATTTGAGGCAACTCATTATCGATTGATAAATGTGTTTATACAAGAAAATCGATTTTATACTTAAACATAAGGTTGTGGAATTCTTGCAAATTCACTGCCGTTATGGATTTATGTCCACTTCAGTGCGATGAAGAAGGTTAATTAACTTAAATATGTGAATATAATGATTTGAGGCAACTCATTATCGATTGATAAATGTGTTTATACAAGAAAATCGACTTTATACTTAAATATGAGTTTGTGGAATTCTTGCAAATTAACTGCCGTTATGGATTTATGTCCACTTCAGTGCGATGAAGAAGGTTAATTAACTTAAATATGTGAATATAATGATTTGAAGCAACTCATTATCGATTGGTAAATGTGTTTATACAAGTAAATCTTCTTTATACTTAAATATTAGGTTGTGGAATTCTTGCAAATTAACTGCCGTTATGGATTTATGTCCACTTCTGTGCGGTGAAGAAGGTTTATTAACTTAAATATGTGAATATAATGATTTGAAGCAACTCATTATCGATTGATAAATGTGTTTATACAAGAAAATCGACTTTATACTTAAATATTAGGTTGTGGAATTCTTGCAAATTAACTGCCGTTATGGATTTATGTCCACTTCAGTGCGATGAAGAAGTTTAATTAACTTAAATATGTGAATATAATGATTTGAAGCAACTCATTATCGATTGATAAATGTGTTTATACAAGAAAATCGTCGTTGTACTTAAACATAAGGTTGTGGAATTCTTGCAAATTCACTGCCGTTATGGATTTATGTCCACTTCAGTGCGATGAAGAAGGTTAATTAACTTAAATATGTGAATATAATGATTTGAAGCAACTCATTATCGATTGGTAAATGTGTTTATACAAGTAAATCGTCTTTATACTTAAATATTAGGTTGTGGAATTCTTGCAAATTAACTGCCGTTATGGATTTATGTCCACTTCAGTGCGATGAAGAAGGTTAATTAACTTAAATATGTGAATATAATGATTTGAAGCAACTCATTATCGATTGATAAATGTGTTTATACAAGAAAATCGTCTTTATACTTAAATATTAGGTTGTGGAATTCTTGCAAATTAACTGCCGTTATGGATTTATGTCCACTTCAGTGCGATGAAGAAGGTTAATTAACTTAAATATGTGAATTTAATGATTTGAAGCAACTTACTATCGATTGATAAATGTGTTTATACAAGAAAATCGTCGTTGTACTTAAACATAAGGTTGTGGAATTCTTGCAAATTCACTGCCGTTATGGATTTATGTCCACTTCAGTGCGATGAAGAAGGTTAATTAACTTAAATATGTGAATTTAATGATTTGAAGCATCTCATTATCGATTGATAAATGTGTTTATACAAGAAAATCGTCTTTATACTTAAATATTAGGTTGTGGAATTCTTGCAAATTAACTGCCGTTATGGATTTATGTCCACTCGAGTAAGATGAAGAAGGTTAATTAACTTAAATATGTGAATATAATGATTTGAAGCAACTCATTATCGATTGATAAATGTGTATATACAAGAAAATCGTCGTTGTACTTAAACATAAGGTTGTGGAATTCTTGCAAATTCACTGCCGTTATGGCTTTATGTCCACACCAGTGAGATGAAGAAGGTTAATTAACTTAAATATGTGAATTTAATGATTTGAAGCATCTCATTATCGATTGATAAATGTGTTTATACAAGAAAATCGACTTTATACTTAAATATTAGGTTGTGGAATTCTTGCAAATTAACTGCCGTTATGGATTTATGTCCACTTCAGTGCGATGAAGAAGGTTAATTAACTTAAATATGTGAATATAATGATTTGAAGCAACTCATTATCGATTGATAAATGTGTTTATACAAGAAAATCGTCGTTGTACTTAAACATAAGGTTGTGGAATTCTTGCAAATTCACTGCCGTTATGGCTTTATGTCCACACCAGTGAGATGAAGAAGGTTAATTAACTTAAATATGTGAATTTAATGATTTGAAGCATCTCATTATCGATTGATAAATGTGTTTATACAAGAAAATCGTCTTTATACTTAAATATTAGGTTGTGGAATTCTTGCAAATTAACTGCCGTTATGGATTTATGTCCACTTCAGTGCGATGAAGAAGGTTTATTAACTTAAATATGTGAATATAATGATTTGAAGCAACTCATTATCGATTGATAAATGTGTTTATACAAGAAAATCGACTTTATACTTAAACATAAGGTTGTGGAATTCTTGCAAATTAACTGCCGTTATGGATTTATGTCCACTTCAGTGCGATGAAGAAGGTTAATTAACTTAAATATGTGAATATAATGATTTGAAGCAACTCATTATCGATTGATAAATGTGTTTATACAAGAAAATCGACTTTATACTTAAATATGAGGTTGTGGAATTCTTGCAAATTAACTGCCGTTATGGATTTATGTCCACTTCAGTGCGATGAAGAAGGTTTATTAACTTAAATATGTGAATATAATGATTTGAAGCAACTCATTATCGATTGATAAATGTGTTTATACAAGAAAATCGACTTTATACTTAAACATAAGGTTGTGGAATTATTGCAAATTCACTGCCGTTATGGCTTTATGTCCACTCCAGTGAGATGAAGAAGGTTAATTAACTTAAATATGTGAATATAATGATTTGAAGCAACTCATTATCGATTGATAAATGTGTTTATACAAGAAAATCGACTTTATACTTAAATATTAGGTTGTGGAATTCTTGCAAATTAACTGCCGTTATGGATTTATGTCCACTTCAGTGCGATGAAGAAGGTTAATTAACTTAAATATGTGAATTTAATGATTTGAAGCAACTCATTA
Organism: Bactrocera dorsalis; assembly: GCF_023373825.1. NCBI lineage: Eukaryota > Metazoa > Arthropoda > Insecta > Diptera > Tephritidae > Bactrocera > Bactrocera dorsalis. The sequence continues at coordinate 29,225 of NW_026038249.1, forward strand.
TCGATTGATAAATGTGTTTATACAAGAAAATCGACTTTATACTTAAACATAAGGTTGTGGAATTCTTGCAAATTAACTGCCGTTATGGATTTATGTCCACTTCAGTGCGATGAAGAAGGTTTATTAACTTAAATATGTGAATATAATGATTTGAGGCAACTCATTATCGATTGATAAATGTGTTTATACAAGAAAATGGACTTTATACTTAAATATGAGTTTGTGGAATTCTTGCAAATTAACTGCCGTTATGGATTTATGTCCACTCCAGTGCGATAAAGAAGGTTTATTAACTTAAATATGTGAATTTAATGATTTGAAGCAACTCATTATCGATTGATAAATGTGTTTATACAAGAAAATCGATTTTATACTTAAACATAAGGTTGTGGAATTCTTGCAAATTAACTGCCGTTATGGATTTATGTCCACTTCAGTGCGATGAAGAAGGTTTATTAACTTAAATATGTGAATATAATGATTTGAAGCAACTCATTATCGATTGATAAATGTGTTTATACAAGAAAATCGACTTTATACTAAACATAAGTTTGTGGAATTCTTGCAAATTAACTGCCGTTATGGATTTATGTCCACTTCAGTGCGATGAAGAAGGTTTATTAACTTAAATATGTGAATATAATGATTTGAAGCAACTCATTATCGATTGATAAATGTGTTTATACAAGAAAATCGACTTTATAAAGGGTGATTTTTTAAGAGCTTGATAACTTTTTTTTAAAAAAAAACGCATAAAATTTGCAAAATCTCATCGGTTCTTTATTTGAAACGTTAGATTGGTTCATGACATTTACTTTTTGAAGATAATTTCATTTAAATGTTGACCGCGGCTGCGTCTTAGGTGGTCCATTCGGAAAGTCCAATTTTGGGCAACTTTTTCGAGCATTTCGGCCGGAATAGCCCGAATTTCTTCGGAAATGTTGTCTTCCAAAGCTGGAATAGTTGCTGGCTTATTTCTGTAGACTTTAGACTTGACGTAGCCCCACAAAAAATAGTCTAAAGGCGTTAAATCGCATGATCTTGGTGGCCAACTTACGGGTCCATTTCTTGAGATGAATTGTTGTCCGAAGTTTTCCCTCAAAATGGCCATAGAATCGCGAGCTGTGTGGCATGTAGCGCCATCTTGTTGAAACCACATGTCAACCAAGTTCAGTTCTTCCATTTTTGGCAACAAAAAGTTTGTTAGCATCGAACGATAGCGATCGCCATTCACCGTAACGTTGCGTCCAACAGCATCTTTGAAAAAATACGGTCCAATGATTCCACCAGCGTACAAACCACACCAAACAGTGCATTTTTCGGGATGCATGGGCAGTTCTTGAACGGCTTCTGGTTGCTCTTCACCCCAAATGCGGCAATTTTGCTTATTTACGTAGCCATTCAACCAGAAATGAGCCTCATCGCTGAACAAAACACGCGCGCGAAACACATTTCGAACCGAACACTGATTTTGGTAATAAAATTCAATGATTTGCAAGCGTTGCTCGTTAGTAAGTCTATTCATGATGAAATGTCAAAGCATACTGAGCATCTTTCTCTTTGACACCATGTCTGAAATCCCACGTGATCTGTCAAATACTAATGCATGAAAATCCTAACCTCAAAAAAATCACCCGTTACTTAAACATAAGGTTGTGGAATTCTTGCAAATTAACTGCCGTTATGGACTTATGTCCACTTCAGTGTGATGAAGAAGGTTAATTAACTTAAATATGAGAATATAGTGACTTGAAGCTTCTCATTATCGATAAATAAATGTGTTTATACAAGAAAATCGACTTTATACTTAAATATTAGGTTGTGGAATTCTTGCAAATTAACTGCCGTTATGGATTTATGTCCACTTCAGTGCGATGAAGAAGGTTAATTAACTTAAATATGTGAATTTAATGATTTGAAGCAACTCATTATCGATTGATAAATGTGTATATACAAGAAAATCGTCGTTGTACTTAAACATAAGGTTGTGGAATTCTTGCAAATTAACTGCCGTTATGGATTTATGTCCACTCGAGTAAGATGAAGAAGGTTAATTAACTTAAATATGTGAATATAATGATTTGAAGCAACTCATTATCGATTGATAAATGTGTATATACAAGAAAATCGTCGTTGTACTTAAACATAAGGTTGTGGAATTCTTGCAAATTAACTGCCGTTAGGGATTTATTTCCACTCGAGTAAGATGAAGAAGGTTAATTAACTTAAATATGTGAATATAATGATTTGAAGCAACTCATTATCGATTGATAAATGTGTTTATACAAGAAAATCGACTTTATACTTAAATATTAGGTTGTGGAATTCTTGCAAATTAACTGCCGTTATGGATTTATGTCCACTTCAGTGCGATGAAGAAGGTTTATTAACTTAAATATGTGAATATAATGATTTGAAGCAACTCATTATCGATTGATAAATGTGTTTATACAAGAAAATCGACTTTATACTTAAATATTAGGTTGTGGAATTCTTGCAAATTAACTGCCGTTATGGATTTATGTCCACTTCAGTGCGATGAAGAAGGTTTATTAACTTAAATATGTGAATTTAATGATTTGAAGCAACTCATTATCGATTGATAAATGTGTATATACAAGAAAATCGTCATTGTACTTAAACATAAGGTTGTGGAATTCTTGCAAATTAACTGCCGTTAGGGATTTATTTCCACTCGAGTAAGATGAAGAACGTTAATTAACTTAAATATGTGAATTTAATGATTTGAAGCAACTCATTATCGATTGATAAATGTGTTTATACAAGAAAATCGTCCTTATATTTAAATATTAGGATGTGGAATTCTTCCAAATTAACTGCCGTTATGGATTTATGTCCACTTTAGTGCGATGAAGAAGGTTTATTAACTTAAATATGTGAATATAATGATTTGAAGCAACTCATTATCGATTGATAAATGTGTTTATACAAGAAAATCGTCGTTGTACTTAAACATAAGGTTGTGGAATTCTTGCAAATTCACTGCCGTTATGGCTTTATGTCCACACCAGTGAGATGAAGAAAGTTAATTAACTTAAATATGTGAATTTAATGATTTGAAGCATCTCATTATCGATTGATAAATGTGTTTATACAAGAAAATCGTCTTTATACTTAAATATTAGGTTGTGGAATTCTTGCAAATTAACTGCCGTTATGGATTTATGTCCACTTCAGTGCGATGAAGAAGGTTAATTAACTTAAATATGTGAATATAATGATTTGAAGCAACTCATTATCGATTGATAAATGTGTTTATACAAGAAAATCGACTTTATACTTAAACATAAGGTTGTGGAATTCTTGCAAATTCACTGCCGTTATGGCTTTATGTCCACTCCAGTGAGATGAGGAAGGTTTATTAACTTAAATATGTGAATATAATGATTTGAGGCAACTCATTATCGATTGATAAATGTGTTTATACAAGAAAATGGACTTTATACTTAGAGAGAAATATCAAATTCGCGGCAACTCACCTTTGATTGGGCGATGACTTTGCGGTCGATTGCAGAAAAAGAAAACTTGGTTGTTTGACGGAGAACCGTATGTGCGCGCGGATCGTATGAAAAGGAGCGCTTGGCCTCGTCCGCCAGTTCCTTTTGTTGATTGTGTGTGGTGTCCTCATGTGTGGTGCGAAAGGTGTGGTGTAAAAGATGATGTGTTGAGTGTGGGACGTAGTGTGGGATGACCGGAAATGATCCGCATGATGCCAATGTGTTGAGTATAGGATGTGCAGTGTGGGGTGAAGATGTGTTGATTATGGTGTGTATGTGTGGGGTGTAGTTATATTATATTTAGAGGGGGGTCAGGTGCTCATTTAGCCATCCCGGCCCCCCTAAACGACTGTTTAGCCTAAAAGGCGCTGCAGCTGTTGCAGCGTTGCCACAACGCTGCTCAGACCCGTAGATCGACGCGATGGTGGCCCAGGCTGTCGACGCCGCAATGATGTTGCACTCCGCTGGGGTGCGGAACGAGCTGCGGGTTGGCCTCGGGGTATGCGGCCGCGATGGTTGGTTGGCCGGCTCACTTCGCGTGACGAGCTGCGGTGTAGCAGCGTGTGTTGCGGCCGGTGGCACAGTTGGCACAGCCCACGTGACTCACACTCTGTAGTCGCATGAGTGTGCGACAGGCAATTGAGCAATGCCCGTGGGCCTGAGCCACTTGCTGCCGTTGCAAAGGCCGCATTCCCCTAAATATTCCACAATGGTGGAGACGATGAGGGCGTCGACAGATGGGACACCTTATCCGACGGGTCTCTGACGTCCTCGCTGCAGTCGATGGTGGTCGGGTGCCACCACGAGGTGCGGGGGTAAGCACCGCTGCGGGCGCGGTTGGCGGTACAGGTGCCGGCGTTGTTGCCGGTGCAGTTGCCGGCGTTGTTGCCGGTGTAGTTGCCGGCGTTGTTGCAGCCACAGTTCGGGGCGCTGGTGTAGGCCCGGTGCGTGGCGTATTGATAGCCCGAGCGGTCGACGAGGTTGCGACTGATGTGTCTACATCCATGGTGATCTATGTATAAAGGAGATTGTTAATTAGAAAGTTGTCATACAATTGGATATTGGCAATCGTGCCACGATATGTGGCATGAATGGGCCGTCGTATGGATCGACCATTTTTTGTTAGTTTTCTTTACGGTTTGTTAATTTTATTTATGGTTCGTTATTTTTATTCACGGTTTGTTATGTTCGGACGGTTGTTATTTTTGTAACGGTTGGTATTGGCGTATTTCTCGTTTTCATTTGATTAGCTGATTGGGACACGATAATATCGGTTTGTTTTTGCGGTTTTCGGATTCGCGGTTGTCGGTGGTTGGTAAAAAACACAGCTTCACGAGCGGTCTGGTTAGTGTTCCGTTTTGGGTACGGAGATCCACGACTCGTATGTGACCGTCGGAGCCGTAATGTAGCTTTTCTATGCGGCCAAGCCGCCACTCAGTAGGGGGTAGACAATCATCATGAATGAGGACGCAGTCTCCAAGTTTAGGCGGCTGTTCAGGAGTCTTCCAGCGGTATCTTTTGTGGAGATCCTTTATATATTCGTCCTTCCATCGGCGGCTGAAATCATGATGGAGAATTTTAATTCGTTCCCATCGATTTAATAGAGATAGCGACTCCACGCCTGGCTCAGGAATGGCCAGGATGGGTGCTCCTTTTAGAAAATGCCCTGGAGTTAAGGCAGTGAAATCTGAGGGGTCTTGCGATAGTACTGTGAGTGGCCGTGAATTGAGAACGGCTTCAATTCGATTTAATAGCGTCGTGAACTCTTCGTAATTGAATTTATAATTTCCAGCTACCCGTTTGAAATGGGATTTGAAGCTTTTCACAGCTGACTCCCATAAACCGCCCATATGAGGAGCGCTTGGGGGTATAAATTGCCAGTTGATACCTTGAGGGGCGTACTTTTGTACGATGTCGGGTGACACTTGTTTTAGGAAATTCACAAATTGCTTTTCGGTGGCTCGTTGAGCTCCAATGAACGTTTTGCCATTGTCGCTCATGATCTTTGATGGGTAGCCACGTCGAGCGACGAAGCGAGCAAATGCCGCGAGAAAAGCATCCGTCGTCAGATTACTACATAGCTCAAGATGTACTGCCTTTGTCGTGAAACATACAAAGACAGCCACATAGCCTTTCATGAGAGTGGGAGACCTTAACATGGACGCCTTTACTTGGAAAGGCCCAGCAAAATCAACACCTGTTGTGGTGAAAGGCGGAGCGAAATTGCAGCGTTCCGGTGGAAGTGCTGCCATAATCTGCGTTCGCATCTTCTGTTTGTGCATAGTGCAAATCTTGCATGTGAAGATGCACTTCTTGATTTGCGGCTTAAGACGGGGGATATAATACTCCTGGCGTACCATCTGTTGCATGAGACGATGTTCGGCGTGTAGCATTAAGGTGTGGATGTAGAATCTCTGGAATTATTATGGGGTGGCGTTCATTGTATGTTAGGCTCGAATTAGCGAGCCGACCATTGGCACGAAGCAGACCTTTCGTGTCCAGAAATGGGTTGAGAACTAAGAGTGAGCTCTTTTTGTCAATCGGCTTCGATTCTCTTAGTAGTGATATATCGCGGCTGAAATAGCGCGTTTGTGTATATGTTATTAGTGCGACCTTTGCCTTTTGCAACTCTAGGTGCGTCACTGTGTTGCATGGGAAATTATGTGATCCCTTAACTTTGCTTTTGAGTTGTTCTATGAATTTGAACATATAAGCGACTACTCTGAGCGCTTTTGGAAACGAGGAAAATCGTTCAAGGATGTCGGCATCATCCAATAATGTGTGAAAGGTGGCGATTTTTCGACCTTCTGGGGCGATAATGTTGCGCATGGGGGATTGTGGCCAAGAATCAGGAGATTCTATCAACCATCGGGGGCCATTCCACCAGAGGGTGGTAGTGGCAAGGTGCAGTGGCTTGCACCCTCTTGTTCCTAGATCGGCAGGATTGTCAGCACTGGCTACGTGACGCCAAGTGGCTGATCCCACTAGGTCAAGAATTTGAGACGTTCGGTTAGAAATATACGTCTTCCATGCATGTGGTGGTTTTTCCAACCAGGCTAGTACAATTTCTGAATCGGACCACATATATAGTTTGCATTTTGTCATATTTAAATGCATTTGCACCATGGCTACTAATTTTGAAAGTAGTAGTGCGCCACATAACTCAAGTCGTGGGAGACTTATAGTTTTTAAAGGGGCCACCTTTGCTTTTGCTACTAATAAGTGGCTTGTGGTCGTGGCATCACTTTGCGTGCGCACATAGATAGTAGCGCAATATGCCTTTTCTGAGGCGTCACAAAAGCCATGTAATTCGACTTTGTGTTCGGGGGAGTAGTTTACCCATCGTGGAATTTGTATCTGAGAAATGTCATTCAGATTTTTTGCGAACTGGGACCATTTTTCTAAGCGAAGAGGTTTCACTTGTTCGTCCCAGTCGGTTCCATCTAGCCACAATTCTTGTATTAAGATTTTCGCTTGGATCATAATTGGCGAAAGCCATCCTGCGGGATCGAAAAGTTTTGCCACCGAGGATAAAATCTGTCTTTTCGTTATGGCTGATAATGCGGATATGGACTCTGTCGTGTATGAGAACTGGTCCGATATCGCATTCCATTGGATGCCTAGCGTTTTTGTTGTACTTTCCTTTTCGAATATAAGGATATTAGTGTCCTACAAATTTTCGTTTGGAATATTTTTTGAGTATATTCGGGTGATTTGCCGTAATCTTTTTTAAAGGAAACCCTGCGGATTTGAGGGCTTTTATTACCTGTGATAAGGCCTCGTATGCTTGTGGAAGGGTGTGACTTCCAGACAGAATATCGTCCACATACGTTTGAGTTTTCAACACTTCAGTTGCCAGAGGAAATTCTGACTTTGTGTTGTCTGCCAATTCGTGGAGAGTTCGAATGGCTAAATATGGTGCACAGTTAACGCCAAATGTAACTGTTTTTAATTTGAAGTCGCGTAAAGGACTGGTGGGGGATCTTCGGAACATAATACGTTGAAAATCTTGGTCGTCTTTATGTACGCCTATTTGCCGATACATTTTTTCAACGTCCCCATTGAATACGTATTTGTATATACGCCAGTTTAGAATAAGAAGCATTAAATCAGGTTGGAGCGTGGGTCCCGTAAACAGGATATCGTTTAGGGAATTCCCTGAACTAGTGGTTCTCGAAGCATTAAAAACAACTCTTACTTTTGTTGTTTTTTTGTCTGGCTTCACTACTGCGTGATGTGGCAGATAAAAGGAGTAGTATTTGCCGTTGACGATTTTCTCCCCTGGGTTTACTTCCTCCATGTGATCTAAATGGAGGTATTCTTCTAACACACCATCATATTCAGATTTGAGTTCGCCTTTTTTAAGTAGGTTTCTTTCCATACTTAAAAACTGCTGAATTGCAGAGGTGCGAGAGTGACCTAAGGCGAGTGTGTTAGGAAATTGTTGTTTAAGTGGCAGTCGTACGACGTACCGACCATTTTCTGATCTAGCAGTTGTGGCTTTGTAAAAATCCTCACAATACTGATCTTCAGGGGTTGTGACTGATATGGGGGGGAGTTCTTCTAGTTCCCAAAATTTCCTCAATTGTGAATTGAGGTACTCATTTGAGACTTCCTCAACTTGAGTTGTTAATGTTGTAACTGGTTCCGCAACTAGTCCGCTTAGGACCCATCCGAAAATGGTATTTTGCGCCAGAAGTGTTTCGGTAATTTTTTCAATACCTTCAAGAATAATTTGTGGTATTAGATCGCTGCCTAATAGTAGATCTATTTGAGCGGGGGTGTTGCAGTTGGGGTCTGCTAGCTTTAGGTGTGAAACCTTTTGCCAATGTTTGCTATTTATGTGATAGCTGGGTAACATATTGGTTAATTGCGGTAAGACAATAGCTTCTGCTTGTATGCGCTTATCCGCTTTGGGGGAAAAGAGGGTAATGGGGCAGATTTTATTTGAGTTTTGAACAACTCTTCCGCCCATTCCCGTGATTTCAAAGTTGGCCAGTTTTGTTGGTAACTGTAGCCTGTTTTGTGCCCTAGACGCTATAAAGGATCGTTGTGATCCTTGGTCTATTAAGGCTCTGAGTTTAAACAGTTCTCCTCGGTGCTCGATGGAGACAACTGCTGTGGGTAAAAGTACCCTACTGTGATTTTCGCTATGTAGCGATTGGGTTTTTAATGCCTTTGAGCAGCATGGTGCTTCTTGGCAGATTTCAGAATTTGCTGTGGCAACTAATCCTGTTGCTCGTTTAACGTTTGCATTGTTTGGGGGTGAGCTGGAAAAATTTGTTATATGTAACATTGAATGATGTCTTTTATGGCAGTAAACGCAATTAAATTTGCTTTCGCAATCTTTAAGCGTATGCGCATGTGACATACAATTGGTACATAATTTTTTCGATCTTACGAAAGTGTTTCGATCGCTAACATTCATTTTTTTGAATTTTTCGCATAATTTTAATCTATGACCTCCTCTGCACAGTTCGCATGACGTTTGTTTATATTGTTCGGAAGAGAACGATTGATTTTTAAAAAGGTTTCTATTTGAGTTATTGTGGCTATTGGCTTGGGGCTTGTGGAAGCTTCTATTGAAGTCTTGCTGAATACCTTTTGGTTTACTTGTATTTATTTTTTTGTCTACCCTTTCTGCGATTTCGTACTGGGTAGTGAGAAAATCTCTCATTTGTTGCCACGTTGGGCACTTTTTACGTGATGAGAGCGATTGCTCCCACAATAGTAAAGACTTTTCTGGTAATGCTGCTGTGCATATATTCACCAGTATAGGGTCCCAGTTGTCTGTGGGAATGTTTTGGGTCGATAAAATCGACAAACAATTGGAAACAGTGGATTGAAGTTTGATAAATTCTTCACTGGTTTCCTTTTGAATTTTTGGCAAGTTCATCAGAATTGTTATCTGCTTATCGACCAATATTCGTTCATTCTCGTATCTTGATTTTAAAGCTTCCCAAGCCATATTAAAATTGTCGTCATTTAATGCGAACTGTTTTACTATGACGCCAGCTTGACCTTTCGTTTTGTATCGGAGGTGATACAATTTTTGCGCATTAGATAATTTTGGGTGGTTTATGTAAACGGCTGTGAACATGTCCCGGAAGGACGGCCATTGTTCATAACCCCCATGAAAAATTTCTGTGTCACATGCGGGCACCTTGAGGTGGATGCCTGAACTTGCCTCGTGGCTTTGTATTGGTGGCATCTCTACTCGCGGAAGTGGAGTAGGTGCAATTGCATTAATTAATTTTAGCTGATCTGAAATCATTGCTTTAGTTTCTTCAAATTGGTCTAAGCAATTTTCATATTTGGCGTAAGCCGAGGATTTGAAATTTTCAGGTAGATCTGATTCGTCAGATTCTACGATTGCGTCATATGCCGCTTGGAGACGCGTCCAAAAATTGTCTAAATTATCTTTTTTGATTTCTAAGACCGATTCAGAATTGTCTTGAATCGGTGAGGATGAAAATCGAGTGCAGTATCGTATCAAACTGTCACTCTCAGCAATGAATTTTGCATACGAAATATCTTTACCGCTCTTTATTTTTGTAGCACCTTGCTTTGAGCGTGTAGCCTCAGCAGGTGTACATGGGCTCTTTTCCTCTAAAACCATTTTTGGAACCTTTAGTGACTGTGTTGTTTTCGATTCCTTTGAGTCTGAACTCATTTAAAGATGTATAGAATGAATTAAAAAGTCTTAGTGAAAACTAGACTTGTAGATATTTAGAAAACGTGTATAAAGTATACTAGTATATAGTATAGAAAATGTTGAAAAGAAGACTCTTTTGTATGTAAGAGTTTCAAAAAAAAATCAATAAACCCAATGGCTTTTTGATAAATCGAGATTTCGAAAAATATTTTCGTTTCTATATGTATTTATATATGTATATGTGTAGACGTGAACTCTTAAATAAATAAGAGTTTTGACCGAATTGTTTAGACGTGAACTCTTTTATGTAAATAAGAGTTTTCCAAATCACGTAAAGAATATCGCTTAAATTTGATTTTGTTATTTATTATAGACCGGAAAATTTTTTTTTTTTTTTTTTTATATGTTTATTCTTCTATGTATATTTGTTTTATATTTTTTATGTCCAAATTTCCTATAGGGTATATCTATAGGTGGATCTTTTATTTATTATGTGCTAATGAGCGCTCGTTTTAGAGATCACTGCACTTTGTACATATGCATGTATGTACATATGTACTACGCTTTTGGTTTTTGCACAATCCTGCTTGTTTTTGTTGATCAAAAATCAAGGGGTATTGCGGGAAATATGCCAATGTGGACTTTGAATATCTTTTATAAGCAATCCTGCTTGGTTTTGTTAGACGAAAACCAAGGGGTATCGCACAATATATGCCAATTTGGACTTTGAAGCAGTGAGCGTATCTACATATGCGACGATACTTATGTACAACATTTGTATTGTATAAAAGTCCTTTTTGTTATAGTTATTGTTATATAATTGTACCCCCTGTCGATTGGGTGTTTTGTATATATTGTCTATATTGATATGCGTCCGTATGTGCATATATATATATACGCGTGTATATATATATGTATATATGTTGGTACGAAAAACACCGAAAAGAGAATTAACCGACTGCAGGTAATTTTCCTCAAGTTGCGCCGCATATACTTATCCATCCCCAAATGTATATGTACTAGTACATAGATGTTCCAGCAGTGGTAACGACAATGCCGCGAAAAGAGAATGTTAATAATACTTTAATATTAGATCTGGATATAAGTATGTATGAATGTAAAAATATGTTGATTTGAAATATATTTGATTTGAGAGAAAGCGAGCACTAAGTTATGCTCTTTATATGTTATAGAGCCGTACATTTTTTTTCTATTTCGCACACTAGGCTCTTTTGGCATTGATTGTTTTTTTTTTTGTTTGTGTCACTGCTTTGTTATTCGTTTTTGTAATTTTTATGTTTTAAACCGAAAACCGAAAACAGTCTGGAAACGGTTTTTAATACTTTTCCGACCGTAATTTTGCGAGTCTGACCGCAATTTTAATATTTTTGAACATACATATATGTATACATATAATATAAACATCTTAAATGAAACGATACAACTCACTTTTTTTTATTTTTATTTTATTTTTTTTTTTTAATGTGTGGGTGGTGTGCGTGTGCCTGTATGTGTGCCAGTGCTTGTGCTTTTTTGTTTGTTCTACTCTCCTTCCTATTTCTTGTTTGTTTATTATTGTTGCTGGTGTTGTAACCTGTATTTTGTATTTCCTTTTTTTTTTGTTTTTGTTTGTAGGTTATACTGTCACTGCACTATCATTTTATGTGTATGTATGTATATATGTATATTTAATTTCTTTTACTCTGCTCTTTCTCACATCACCTCACTTTTTGTTACCCCTCTTTTTAGTTATTAATATTTTCTTTTTTCTTTTCCTTGTGGGTCGTTTCAATTCACTGTCAAACATATATATTTCGTACATACTCGTGTATGTATTGTATGTGTATATCAATATTAACACTGCACTTTGTGCACCACACTTTGTTTAAGGTATATGCGCGCGGATCGTATGAGAAAAAGCCTGGTGCCTAGTCCGTCGGTCCCTTTTGTTATTTTTTGTGCGGTGTCCTCATGTGTGTTGAATTCGTGATGCGTTGGTGTGTGTGGGATGAAATGATGACGTGTGGAGTTGGTGTGTGTGCGATGAGAGGATGATGTGTGGAGTTGGTGTGTGTGCGATGAGAAGATGATGAGTTGAGTATGGTGTGTATGCGGTGAGAAGATGATGAGTTGAGTATGGTGTGTATGCGGTGAGAAGATGATGTGTTGAGTAAGGTGTGTATTGTGGGGTGTATATGTTGTATTATATTAAAAGGGGGTCAGATGCTCATTTAGCCACAGTGCAAGCCATAAAGTTAACTAAAGTCCATTCGGCTGCGACGATACCCACATATTACATGGATACGAATATACA